>NW_025744261.1:0-8500 GCF_021292245.1 Micropterus dolomieu
GTGTGTCATTTCCTTCAGTCACACCATCTGCTGTAGACTTCCTGTCAGTACATTTCTGCAGACAGACTTACACTTGCATTAGTACACGTCTTGATATATATATATATATATATATATATATATATATATATATATATATATATATATATATATATATATATATATATATATATATATATATATATACATATATATATGTATATATATCCATATTGTTTCAGATTGCATTGGCGAGAGTAAATATGAGATAACTTATATACATACTGGTTCCAACAAAAACGGAGGAACATGAGGTAAAGAGGTTAAAATCTGTCACAGTGAGAGACCTGGAAATCACTTTGAAGAACTTGATCCTAACTGGGGGCTTTTTTACACATCATTGATAGAGAGATTTCATGTGGGCTTTATTGGTTCTTATGATCGTATGTTTTATAAGTTTTATATTACTGCATGCTTTGTGTTTTACACTGGTTTTACTGGTTCTGGACTGAGTACAAAGTGAGCTGATGAGAAACAGCTGCCACTGATTGTGTGCTACCAGAGCTCATTTCCAGCTTCTTCATGTTCTTGATGTTACTGTAGCACGTTAGCATTGGGCTCATAGCCTTTGCTCTGCTGTCGTACTGTCAGCTATGGAACTGAGTCCAGCGTTTACTATGGTGGTGGTGGTGGTGTAATTTATAAGGCACATGACTTTGGTGTGAGAGATCCAGGTTCAATCCCCTCTGTGACCCATCCACCATTGTGTCGGCGTGCGACCTCTGACATGTATAGCAATTGTAAGTTGCTTTGGATAAAAGCGTCAGCTAAATGTACTACAAGTTATTGTTAACTCTTCATGAAACAGCATGCAGACTTGTTGCTTAGCAATTTGATTTGATCCTGTGGACAACCATGGACCACTGTTTTCCTATTTCTCTATATTTTGTCAGGTATTTTAAGTTACTTTCTGTTAAAGGTGAATTTCTAAGTTTTCTTGCTGAATGAATGAAATAACTCTGGCCGCGGAAAGTTCACTCTAGAGTCAGATATGGACCAAATGTTTCAGATGGCGCTCCATAACTTGACCATCTGACTGACTGTATTATAAGGAATGGAAGAAGCAGGCAGGGATCTCCAAGGAGGAGGTGAAAGGTCAAAAGCTTTAAACCAAACCAAATCAAATGTCCATGAAGTCTGTGGAAAGTTAAACTGTGTCTCTGCAGGACTTTAACTTGATGTTGTTCATTCCTCAGCAAGACATCTCCTCTGGACATGTGTCCTTCACAACAGCTGCCTGGCCAATCATGTGAAAGACTGGGAGAATATAGTCTGGTCAGATGAGAGCAACATTGAAGTCTTTGGATGCCATAATAGTCTACTTGCCAGCGAGGTGAACCGGGAATGTTGAGTACCCCAAAGTCTGTCAGTACACTCTGGAGAAGTACACCAGCGGTTTCTCCTGAACGTTGATTTTCCTGAGGATCCAGAGGAAGTTAAGTCTCTGCTGGGCCGTCTTAACAGCTGGCGTGGTGTTGGCAGTTCAGGAGAGGTCTTCAGTCCCTGTAGATGTGTACTGGATCGGGGTCTACATTATTCTACAGGAAGTCTATCCAAGTACATGGTACACAGTAGATGTATTTGTCACATTGGGACACAGTTCGGTTTGTAACTCCCTTCTGCTACGTAGCAAACAAAACATACAGTATATACACATATAATATACACTAGAACTAGTTAACTTAACTAATGTTAGTGTGGTGGATCAGTGAATGCGGGATACTGTGTGTGTTGCTGCACAAACTGCTGTATGAACCTGTCCAAAGTCATTCTGTGGGAAACACTGGAAAGTAATATAGTAACGTAAGAAGTTACTTTTATCCCCCAGTAATAAGTAAAGTAATAATATTACTAATACTAATATTACTTTTTTAAGGAGTAATAAGTTACTAGTAATATATTACAATTTCTGAGTAACTCGCCCGACGCTGGTCCTCACTGTTCATAATATTCTGTAATGAATGAGTTTTGATGATAGAACTACTCACATGTTCACTGTTATTTCTGGTGCTGAGCCTCAGCTTTCCATTATTTTTAATAATAGTTGCAACTTGCACTGTTTGATATCCATTGAAAATTGCCAGCTGATAAAACCAGATTCATAACATCTATGGCTAAATGAGTTAGATGGTGAGTAACATTAAACATTAGAAAATCAGTCTTATCTCCCCACCTGGATAGGTGTCATTTACACTGGGGATGCTGGGGACATGTCCCCACAGCTTTTTGAAAACATTTGTTGAAAGTGTTGTGAAAAATAGCAACAAGAAACGTTAAATAACAAATGTGAGTGCTATGAGAAAGTGTTTTTGGCACAATAAGAAAAGATGTAACAAAAACATATCTGCATTGTCCAAAAAAATTATATTTAAACTAACAAAACTGAATATTTACTGATTTACTGCATTTTATTCCATTCAATGTTTATATTCTGATTTGTCAGCTGCTGCCTGAATTTTGTGTTTCCCTTTATATAAATAAAGACATTTCCACCATAAACTGGAGCAGAAAATGTCTCCACAATGCAGGAAGGTTTAATGCTCAAAATATTTTTGGGGAGGACCCCCAGACCCCCAAGCGTATATTTTCATCAATGAATATTTCTTTAAATAGTTAAATATCTTCTCTTGTTCTCATGACCCCAGTATTCTGGATTGTCACGTCCTGTAAGTGTTTAGTCACAACTCTAATCTGATCCCTTAAATGTCCACTGTTTAACACAAAGTGACGCCCTGAAACCTGTAACTGTCACTGGCTGTTAAAGTCTTTGCAGCCCAAGGGTCTTTCAAAATGCTCTCTATAACATTAACATGCAGACTGTATGTATTAGTGAGAGTAGTGGCTCTACATAATTATTACGGTTATTAGTTTTTGTTACTGTATATTATATATTGATTATATATATTGTGTGTAAGTAAGAATGCTAACTGAACCTCAACTAATAAAGCAATATCTTTAACATCTTTCTAAAAGAACCTGCAGAATCTCTCCTCCACACTCCAGTTCAGTAGGTGGCAGTAATGCACCTCTAAGCTGGTTTGATAGCCGTCAATAAACACAAAAGGAGAAGTAGAAGGAGAGGAAGTGCATGCATTTTCTAAGGCAGAAATGGAGAGAGCAATTGCAAGAACAGTTTTGACATCGCCAGGAGAAGATGAAATGGGCAGCTTCCAAAGAGTTGGAAGGAAGCAGTGGTAGTCCCAATTAGGAAACCAGGGAAGGATCCGACAAAACCTACAAGCTATAGGCCAATTGCTTTAACATCTCGTGTGTAAAGTAATAAAAAGAATGATAACGGACAGAATTGTTTATTTTTGGGAGAAGAGGGAATTAATTGCATTGTGTCAAAGTGGATTCAGGAAGGGGAGGGGAACAATGGATCCAGTGTTATGCCTGGAAGATGAGATAAGGAAAGCCCAGGTCAATAAAGAAACAGTGGTAGCAGTCTTCTTTGATGTTGAAAAAGCATATGACATGATTTGGAAGGAGCGACTGATGATAAAACTGGATAAATTGGGAATAGGAGGTAGGGCTTTTAACTGGGTGAAGGATTTCCTGTATGGACGATCTATATGAGTGAGAGTTGGGAAAGAAATATCTGGCAGCTACCTCATAGAAAATGGGACCCCCCAGGGAAGTGTGATTAGTCCGTTGCTCTTCTCCATCATGATAAATGATGTATTTTCAGAAGTAGGGCCTGGGTTTGGAAGATCTTTGTTTGCTGATGATGGGGCCATGTGGAAAAAGGGGAAGGAACATAAAGTACACAGTTAGAAAGGTCCAGGAAGCAACAGATCTAGTAGGGCGGTGGTCACTGAGATGGGGTTTTAGGTTTTTAAGGGAAAAGGTTGAGTCCTTTAGGTTTTTGGGAATGGTGTTTGATACGAGGTTGACATGGCATGAGAAAGTTATAGTTAAATAAAAAAAGGTATTAAATGTGATGACGTGTTTGGCAGGAGTGGACTGGGGGGTGAGTAGAAAAGCACTGAAGGAGATATATGATGCACTGATTAAATCAGCAATATATTATGGTTGCATAGCATACAGAGATGCAGCTAGAACCACATTGGCCAAGTTGGATGTTGTACAAACACAAGCGCTGAGAATATTCACTGGAGCATTTCATATGTCACCAGCAGTGGCAATGCAGGTAGAAATGGGTGAGATGCCTCTGCAATTAAGAAAGAAACAGCTGGCAGCCAACTATTGGGCAAACCTCCAAGGACAGGGGAGGTCACCGAGGAGAGGCACCGGGTCGCCTTCTCTCCCTCCGCCAGGGCGATCGGAGTGTGTTGGAGTATTCGGTTGACTTCCGTATTCTGGCATCCGATTCGGGCTGGAACAATGAGGCCCTTCAGTGTGTTTTCTTGGACGGCCTCAATAATCGCATTAAAGACCTACTGGTCGTTAGGGACGCACCGGGGGACCTAGACGCTTTGTTCGAGGCTGCCACCGACCTGGACAATTGCTTGCGAGAGGGGAAGAGGGATTGTGCTGCTCCCGGCTCCTCCACCTCCCGCTCGCGCCTCTCACCGTCTCGGGCCGCTGTCTCGCCGTCCCCCCTGCCACGCCCCACTGCTCCACCGGTCCCGCAGGCACTTCCAGCAACACCTCTGCTCTCTTCCTCACCACCTCCTGAGCCCATGCAGTTAGGCCGCACCCACCTCTGCCCGGAAAAGCGCGAGCGGCGCCGCCTCGCCGGTGAGTGTTTCTATTGTGGAAAGCCCGGCCATTTCCTGTCTGCTTGTCCCGTTTGCCCAAAAGTATCGGCTCGCCACCCGCCGGTGTGCTCCGCCCCCTTCCGGTCCCCGGTCACCCCTGGTCCCATATCGCCCTGAATTTTGTCACCGTCCTCCCCAGTTCTAATGGAAACACATCATCCTCACAGTGGTCGACCGCTTCTCCAAGTCCGCTCACTTTGTCCCCTTACCCAAACTCCCCACCTCTCTGGAAACTGCCCGCCTCCTCATAGACCATGTTTTCCGCCTCCACGGCATATCATCCCCAGACCAACGGGCAGACCGAGCAGGTCAACCAGGACCTGGGGGCGGTGCTCAGGTGTGTAGCATACCGTAGGCCCACCTCCTGGAGTTCTTACATCGCCTGGATCGAGTATGCCCACAACTCCCAAATCTGTGCCGCCACTCGTATGTCTCCGTTCATGTATTCCCTGGGTTATCAAACCCCCTTGTTCCCGTCACTAGAAGAGGAGTTAGCGGTTCCTTCAGTACAGGCCCATCTTCGACGCTGCCGGAGAGTCTGGAGGGAGGCCAGTTGGCAGACCGCCACCGGACCCCTGCCCAGCCATTGCGCTGCTCACGAGCATCGGAGGATGCGGGGGAGGTGTGAGCCTGGTGTTGTCGGAGAATTATTAAGCTTGTCTATTAAACACGAGAGTCGTCACTTTTATTTTTTATTTTTGTGGCCAACTTTTGAATTGAACCCCAAACGGAGTATTTTTTGTTTGCTTACTGTGATATAGAAAGATTAACTCCTAGGAGATGGAGTTGAACTGTGTTTTGTATTGAGCTATTACTGTACACTGTGTGCAGAATTATTAGGCAAGTGAGTATTTTGACCACATCATCATTTTTATGCATTTTTTCCAACTCCAAGCTGTATAAACTTGAATGCTTATTGGATTTAAGCATTTCAGGTGATGTGTTTTTGTGTAATGAGGGAGGGTGTGGCTTAAGGAGAAAAATCAGGTGTGCATAATTATTAGGCAGCTTCTTTTCCTCAGGCAAAATGGGCCAAAAAAGAGATTTAACTGACTCAGAAAAGTCAAAAATTGTAAAAAGTCTTTCAGAGGGATGCATTACTCTAGAAATTGCTAAGATATTGGGGCGTGATCACAGAACCATCAAACGTTTTGTAGCAGAACCTCAACAGAGTCGCAAGAAATGTGTTGAGAAAATTATCCTCCAGTGCTGTCATATTCCAGAACTGCAACCTACCTGGAGTGCCCCGAAGTACATGGTGTTCAGTGCTCAGAGACATGGCCAAGGTAAGGAAGGCTGAAATCCGACCACCACTGAACAAGAAATATAAGTTGAAACGTCAAGACTGGGCCAAGAAATATCTGAAGAAAGATTTTTCGAAGGTTTTATGGACTGATGAGATGAGAGTGACTCTAGACGGACCAGATGGATGGGCCCGTGGCTGGATCAGTAATGGGCACAGAGCTCCACTTCGACTCAGACGACAGCAAGGTGGAGGTGGGGTAATGGTATGGGCTGGTATTATTAAAGATGAGCTAGTTGGACCTTTTCGGGTTGAAGATGGACTCAAAATGAACTCCCAAACCTACTGCCAGTTTTTAGAAGATACTTGTGGGCCCTTCTTAAACGGGAGATTTACGGTGAAGGAAAACAGTACACCTCTCTGAACAGTGTATCGGAGGCTGTGGTAGCTGCTGCACAAAAAGTTGATCATCAACAGATCAAGAAACTGACAGACTCCATGAATGGAAGGCTTATAAGTGTTATTGAAAAGAAGGGTGGCTATATTGGTCACTGATCTTTTTTTTTAAATGTCAGAAATGTTTATTTGTAAACAAGAGTTGTTTGTTTCTGTAATTCTCACTTTAACAGATTAAAATAAATTGTCGTTTATTTAAAAAAAAAAGTGAGATGGGAAAATTTTCATTTTGCTGCGTAATACTTCTGCACACTAAGAGTTGCCTAATAATTGTGCACACATATATTCTCACTTACAGCCTCACTTTTGCTTTCTTAAATATTCAGGATAGAGGGTTTATTAACATTTTGGATTGACTGAGAGCACGGTATTTGTTCAATAATAAAATTAATCCTCAAAAATACAACTTGCCGAATAATTTTGCACACAGTGTATAACACTGTGGTGAATTAGTTTTTCTTGTGGTCTGTTGGGAGGCCGACCTGATGACATTATATCATATTATTTAATTCCATGACTTGACTCAAAGTATCTTTCTCATGTAATAATTTGATATATCTTCTCCTTTATTGCTCATAATAATGATTCTACCTAATTTCATCAAAACACAGGCCTGACCCACAAGAAAGAACAGTGTAGTTCAATCTATCTAATATTGTGTTGGTGATACTATACACCGATTGTACTGTACTGCTTGTCCATTTTGAATACACATCCTCAATACAACTCTATCAGGAAAGCCTTTAACGGTAAAGATGGCAGTTATCCCGCCCCTCCGGCTAGAAAGCCAATCGTCTGCTTTTAACAGCCAAAGCGGCAAATGTATTTCAGCCAATCGTGTGGTTCCATTGATGTAAGGGTCTGTGTTACTTCTACTGCCAGTTATACTTCTGCTACGCATGCGTCACCACTTCCGCGCATGCGTAGCAGAAGTATAACTGGCCGGGAAAAACGCTTTTTAAACCTTATTATGGGGGTCCACACAGAGGCTAGAAAAACTTATTTCCATTGTATGGAAAGATTAGTTCCATTAAACACTTCGTTGTGAACATTACTCAGAGCCTAGCTGTTTCCTCCAGCCTCCTCCTCACGCCCTGACAGCTGTGGTGTTGAGTTTCTCTACAAACTGAGGGATAGACAACAGTAACTTTATATTCTGAGACACATTCATGTTATTTTGGTAGGAATCAGGTGTATCTGATTCAGTCTGTTTCAATAATTTTTACTTTTTTGAAAAAATATTTTTGATTACGTAAACGATTGTCAATGACTTGTATTTTTATTCATGTAATCTACTTTTTAATTCACTTAAAATCTACTTTAATACCTGTGATAAAATATACCTAACTAAATGTATACCCACTATTCCACTAGCACAGTGAGGAAGGGGTGTTTCTTTACCGTCCATTAATCTGCCAGGTGTTTTTTTCCCCGATGAATCGCTTGGTAGGGTAAAATGTTGTGATTTGAAGACTGTCAGGATGTATTTCTGATATTCCAGTATGATGTAAATTAGATTTTTTTATTTACTGTTTTCGTCCTTAATATTGCAGCAAAAAAACAAAGTTTTCTTCTTCTCAGGAAACGTCTCAGGTTTCGTATGTAACCCTTGTTCCCCGAGAAGGGGAACAAGACACTGCGTGGTGACGACACTATGGGAATTGGGCGTGGCAGGGCTGAACTCCCGAACGGGGAAGAGAGGAGGCGGAGTCAGCAGACGAGCACCGGAAAAAGGCCTCAGCCGTCCTGACGCCCTCGGAGATATCACGCTGCAATCCCCATGACCGTAGCCGCCGCAACGCCTCAGCAAACGCGGGGCCTGGGCCACAGGGAGAGCGCATCCGACCGTCTTCCGAAAGAGAGCCGCACGAGAACTCAGCACCCTCAGGGACCAGGCCTCGCCATGGCCGCAGGCAGCCCCCTCGAGAGCTCCCTGGGCATGTGACATCCCCAGACAGGAAACACACATCTCATGAGTCTCCCCAGCCGCGATGTAGCGTGGGCATGGAAAAACACATTGTCGGAACTGATTACCAGACAT
>NW_025744261.1:8520-10137 GCF_021292245.1 Micropterus dolomieu
AAAAAAGGTATTAAATGTGATGACGTGTTTGGCAGGAGTGGACTGGGGGGTGAGTAGAAAAGCACTGAAGGAGATATATGATGCACTGATTAAATCAGTAATATATTATGGTTGCATCGCATACAGAGATGCAGCTAGAACCACATTGGCCAAGTTGGATGTTGTACAAACACAAGCGCTGAGAATATTCACTGGAGCATTTCATATGTCACCAGCAGTGGCAATGCAGGTAGAAATGGGTGAGATGCCTCTGCAATTAAGAAAGAAACAGCTGGCAGCCAACTATTGGGCAAACCTCCAAGGACAGGGGAGGTCACCGAGGAGAGGCACCGGGTCGCCTTCTCTCCCTCCGCCAGGGCGATCGGAGTGTGTTGGAGTATTCGGTTGACTTCCGTATTCTGGCATCCGATTCGGGCTGGAACAATGAGGCCCTTCAGTGTGTTTTCTTGGACGGCCTCAATAATCGCATTAAAGACCTACTGGTCGTTAGGGACGCACCGGGGGACCTAGACGCTTTGGTCGAGGCTGCCACCGACCTGGACAATTGCTTGCGAGAGGGGAAGAGGGATTGTGCTGCTCCCGGCTCCTCCACCTCCCGCTCTCGCCTCTCACCGTCTCGGGCCGCTGTCTCGCCGTCCCCCCTGCCACGCCCCACTGCTCCACCGGTCCCGCAGGCACTTCCAGGCAGCCCCCTCGAGAGCTCCCTGGGCATGTGACATCCCCAGACAGGAAACACACATCTCATGAGTCTCCCCAGCCGCGATGTAGCGTGGGCATGGAAAAACACATTGTCGGAACTGATTACCAGACATGGTCTCTACTGCTTCGTCAGGACTTCCAGGTAAGACAACAACTTTCTCGATAGTGGAGCTTCCAAACATACTTAGAGTGCCTGCTGAATAGAAAGAAGCTAATGTGTCCTGTGTGCCGGCGTGCTTATATACGCCTCCGGTTACGCCATCACACGCTACCGTTCTAGCAACACCAATAGGTTTGGAGTAGTTTCATTCATAGTTCAGCCCTGCCACGCCCAGAGGCGTTCCCATTGTGTCGTCACCGACGCAGTTTGAGTTCCCTCGAAGGGGAACTTGGTTTCTACTCCATTCCTCCCTAAAACAGCTCCATGATAACTTCTTAGAGTAAAGAGGAACCTGTTTCTTAACAGTCTCTTGTCTCACCACCAACCTCTGACACTGGATTGATTCTTTATTTCAGTTTTCTCATCAAAAACAAACACCAGCCATGTGAGGGACGCTGGGATGTTTCTGTTGAGGTAGGAGTCTGTCCTGGGCATCTTTAAAAACCTCTAAATCCCAGTCAGATAAGCTATTCGTTTTTTACCCAAACATGAACTTAGAGCTTTATAATCAATCAGTCATCGATGTATAGACAATTACCTTCGTAGATTTATCCTCAGCACAGAATAAAATAATAATAAAAATCTATGTCCTTCTTTAGGTACAGTATAAATGTCTCGGGTCACGTATGTAACCCTGGTTCCCCGAGAAGGGGAACGAGACACTGCATCAGTTACGACACTATGGGAACGCCTCTAGACGAAGCAGGTCTGAACGTGAATGAAATCACTCCAATCCTATTGGCTTGTTGCTAGAACGG
>NW_025744261.1:10157-10672 GCF_021292245.1 Micropterus dolomieu
CTGCATCAGTTACGACACTATGGGAACGCCTCTAGACGAAGCAGGTCTGAACGTGAATGAAATCACTCCAATCCTATTGGCTTGTTGCTAGAACGGTAAGGTGTGACGGAATAACTGGAGGAGTATAAAGCACACCTCAGCAGCATAAATCCTGTATAAGCTAAAGATGTTTCCAACAAATAATTCAAAACCTTAATTGTGCGCATGTGTGTGTGGGGGGGCCTACAAGACAAATTGTCCAGGGGCCTCTGACTTCTTAATCCGGACCTGACCTCGGTACATTACTGTCATGTCACTGATGGGCTTACCTGAGCAGGTGAGATCCAGGATGGAGGCAGAGGAAAATGATGATGCACACTCCCTCAGAGCAGATCCAGACTGAACACAGTCAGACCAGATCCACCACACAGGTCTGTATGAGGACTCCTTTCTCTCTTCTGTAGAAACAGCAGAGCCACAGTCCAGCTGTCTACAGACAACAGCTGCTGTCTCCAGGGTCCAGCCAGAGAAAAAGT
>NW_025744261.1:10692-12906 GCF_021292245.1 Micropterus dolomieu
TTCCTGTCTCTGTTACAGCTGATGTTCTAACGTTACATACTGCAACTGGCTTTACCGGAGGGGAACGTAGCAAACATTTCAAATACGCCCAGCGGCATTTTTAGAAAGGTTAAAATTACAGCAGAATAAAGGGAGGGTTGACAGGTCTGTTCATGCTGCTACCAGGGATGTACTGATGCTGAAATTCAGCCCTGGACTCTGAGATGGAGCGGACTTTCCTGTCAGTTTGCAGTTATTTTAATACTAATAGCCAGTGAGTCACACTAAGAAGGGAAATGTCTTGATATTGTTGCTGCTGGTCCAGGACAGCGTTGTTGCAAGCATGTGGTGTAAATCCTGCATGATGGAGGACGTGTACAGGTGTTGATATTGTTCTTCATGCTGTGATCATAGGCTGTAACCTGTCAGCATAAATCCTGTATAAGCTAAAGATGTTTCCAACAAATAATTCAAAACCTTAATTGTGCGCATGTGTGTGTGGGGGGGCCTACAAGACAAATTGTCCAGGGGCCTCTGACTTCTTAATCCGGACCTGACCTCGGTACATTACTGTCATGTCACTGATGGGCTTACCTGAGCAGGTGAGATCCAGGATGGAGGCAGAGGAAAATGATGATGCACACTCCCTCAGAGCAGATCTAGACTGAACACAGTCAGACCAGATCCACCACACAGGTCTGTCTGAGGACTCCTTTCTCTCTTCTGTAGAAACAGCAGAGCCACAGTCCAGCTGTCTACAGACAACAGCTGCTGTCTCCAGGGTCCAGCCAGAGAAAAAGTATTCTACTGGTCTCCAGTCTCCCTGATGTTTCACCTCCAGTGTTCCTGCACAGCGACTGGCTCCTCCCACCAACCTGACAGGCTCTCAACAGAAACCAGAGAGTCATCAGTAAAGAAGTGAATTCTAGAGACTAAACTGATTCTGCTTCTGTGATTCTTTCTTTCTTTTTTCTTTCTCTCTTTACCTGTTGAGGTGTGTCGTCCTTCAGCCTGGAGTCCTGTGATTGGAGCACAGCCGTGGACAGAAAGAACAATCAGGTTGTTTTGTAAAGAACTTTCTATCAGCTCAGAAACATCTCAGTGAACTCCCTCTGGACTCATGTTACCAGTTTACTGTAGGTGAGATCAGTGGTGGAAAGTAACAAAGTACAAATACTTACTGTACTTAAGTAGTTTATTTCAGTATCTGTACTTTACTTGAGTATTTTTAGTTGTTGCAACTTTTTACTTTCACTTCGCTACATTTCAAAACCAAATGTCATATATTACATTCTGCACCAGACCTCGTTACATTGGTATTAGTCGCCTGTGCAGCACCTGAGTGGAGCAGCACTGAAAAACAAAACTGATAAAGCCGACTCAGCGCGAATCAACTTCAGCCAGCTGATGCGACACGACATACGCAGTGACAGTCCAGCACAGAGCTGGACGGCCCCGCCTCACTTTCCTGTCAAAGGTGAACGTGAATGTTTGATGAGAGGATGAAGAGGGACTGTCCTTCTAGGCACGAGGAGAGAAAAAACTAAATGACACTCAGCCTAATGTGCAGCTGCAGTGAATCTGTCTGTCTGTCTGTCCTGCTAACAAGCTGAGCAGCGCTGGTTTAAATTAAACTCACGCATTCAGCAAGAAACATCTGTGGACCAGTCCAGACAGGATGTGAGGGCACTCCTCATACATCATTTAAAAACAAGACAGTGAAGTTTAGTTACAACTCTGGACTGATGCATGATGGGAAGCAGTGGATTCACACTGACTATTAAAATGTTGATTAGCTGGACAGACTGGGCAATATGGATGCACATGTCAGTAAATAATAAGCAGCACATATTCAGCCCAGTCATTTTATAAATATTATATATCTGAAAAGCCAGTTTGAATGGGCCTGATGCAGCTGATAATATTAATATATAGAAAATATCTAGAATTTACAGGGGCTGTGGTGCCGTTTGTCAGATTAGATGCTGGATCATCAGCCAGTACGAGCACAGCCAGAGATGTGCAGCCAGCATCAGATACAAGCAGCTCAGACTCTAATGGAACAGTTGCTGCTCCACCAAATGAGCCAGCAGATTGGCCCCCAGTCTTATCTGACTTCATGAGGTCTGAGTTAGAGCGCAGAGGTCTGTTCAAACCAGCACTGGACTTTTCTAGAAGAGCTTTCTATTCAGGCTTCTTACAGAGGGAGGATTGTAGTGAGAGCATTGCTGTGTC
>NW_025744262.1:0-4447 GCF_021292245.1 Micropterus dolomieu
TCAACGCAGCCGTCTACCAGGACGTTTTAGAGCACTTCATGCTTCCTGCTGCTGACCAACTTTATGGAGATGCAGATTTCATTTTCCAACAGGACTTGGCACCTGCACCCGGTGCCAAAGACACCAGTACCTGGTTTAAGGACCATGGTATCCCTGTTCTTAATTGGCCAGCAAACTCCCCTGACCTTAACCCTGTAGAAAATCTGTGGGGTATTGTGAAGAGGAAGATGCGATACGCCAGACCCAACAATGCAGAAGAGCTGAAGGCCACTATCAGAGCAACCTGGGCTCTCATAACACCTGAGCAGTGCCACAGACTGATCGACTCCATGCCACGCCGCATTGCTGCAGTAATTCAGGCAAAAGGAGCCCCAACTAAGTATTGAGTGCTGTACATGCTCATACTTTTCATGTTCATACTTTTCAGTTGGCCAACATTTCTAAAAATCCTTTTTTTGTATTGGTCTTAAGTAATATTCTAAATTTTGGAGATACTGAATTTGGGATTTTCATTAGTTGTCAGTTTTTTAATCATCACAATTAAATGAAATAAACATTTGAAATATATCAGTCTCTGTGTATTGAATGAATATAATATCCAAGTTTCACTTTTTGAATGGAATTACTGAAATAAATCAACTTTTTGATGATATTCTAATTATATGACCAGCACCTGTTTATTGGTCTTCTCTATCACTCCTTTGTGGAAAGCATTTTAACTTTTAATCAAATCATCTATGTGTTTGTGTACGCTGATTGCGAGCGGTCGGGGTAGTTCCGCTTTAATGTTGAGGAGCTGCAGTCTCTATTCATTAGTCACTGTAACTTGCACTGTACATTTCCAGCTAAACTGAAGCTTATTGTTGACCATTTTCTCTCTGCTCGTCTGCCATTCACCCGTCTTGTGCAGAATTTTGCGTGCATTCCGAACGGCGGTTCCTCAAGGGTCAATTACAAGAAACGGTTTAAAACAATATAATATTCTTTGTGTGGTTCATCAGTTGTGATAAATGATCTGAACATGACACGAGGTGCGGACAACTCAGCTCAACACCGGTGAAGGTGGGGCTCCGTCTCTTCAGTAAGTGTTCCTCTTCTGCCACCACACACACAGACACGCTACGCCTACACATGCGCACTGAATTTTGAATATGCAATTCAATTTTGTTGAAAGCTTTACTAAATTATTATACTAAATTATATAAATTATATACTAAATTATATTATATACTAAATTATTACACTTTACTAAATTATAATCAAGCTTGTAGTGAACAACGGTGTGGATTTGTACATTTTATATTTTACTCCAAATTCCTCTCTCCTCCCCCAGAGAAGAAGGGGGGGGGTCAAAGTTGCTTTCTTTAACTGCTATGCCTGGGCAGTTGATCGTAAAACTGGCACCTTTTTGATTCCGAAGCTGATAACGCGGGGCCTGACTGTTAAACTGACAAAGTGACACGAACCAGCAATTAGCATTTCCCTGAACAACCTATCAAAACTGGCCCCCACACACATGTTTCCGTGGCAACTGACCTTGCTCTTTGTTTTATTACCCCATCAAAGGGACTAACCCCTGTCTCACCCAAGTGTGACATCAGTGTGACAACTTTAAATAACCAAAGACTGCAGTCTCCAAAGACTCAAAGCATTTAATTAAATCTTTAGTTACTTGATTACATTTGCCTCTATTTGAGTAGTTATGTTAACATTTTGTTGCTATCTGTTGTTGATATTAGTGCAGAAAAGAAAGTTACTTTTGCAGTTTTTATTTTCAGCAAGACACTCCTTCATCTAATGTAATCAATGCTTGTTCATAATACTTTCCTACAAAAGTCCTTTAGAAATGATGACAAAGGAATGTTTTACTATACTCTTAATCGCCAGCTTGAATTTAAGGATGAATCAACAAAAATTCCCCGGTTCCTAAGGAGAGACAATCTTGGATAAATCCAAGCTTTCCTCATGTAACCTGAGATCCCCCAAGTGGACAAAATAAATATTTACATGCCCTCATTGGAAATGCCGTTAAATGTATAAATATCCTGACCAATAATGTGACAATTGTTTCCTGTTACCAAATGCTTAACTTAGAACAGTACAACCGTCTGACCATTGAGGTTCGATTGTGGAAAATATTTGATTATAATACGTGCAAATAGATTTCTTTAGACATTGAGTTTAGAAAGGCAGTCACTCTGGAAACCTGAAACGCCCTCTGGGGAACCACGCCCCAGGCAACAAAAGAGCGACACGCGACGTCGTTTGCTCTCTTCCTCTTTGCTCTCTCTTCTCTTCGCTGTTGGCTCTCTCCGCTGCTCTGCTCGGCTCTCTGGACGCTTCGGCACGCATCCGGCGTGCCTCACCAGGCAACGCCCTCAGAGTCGGCCAGCGAAACAGGCCTTTTGTTCGCTTGAAGCTACACACGCGAAGTGCCGCAACATCGATCTGTCCTTCAGTTTGTTTTATTTTCTTTCTTTCTTTTGTTTTGTTAAAGTTAAGTTACAATGGACTAATTCAGGAACGACCAAGTTCCCTTTTTAAGCTTTTTCGTAGAGTCAACTTCACCAAGGTCAGACCAAGCCACGTGGCCTCGCCAGCGGCAACGAAGGGAACCTGAAAACAGCTGAATTGCCAGAAAGAGGACAGCGTTTTCTTCAGTCAGACACGGAGAACCCCGGAGAATACCTAGCAAAAAGCCAGGATCGGGCAGCTAGCGTGGGACCCGTGCAACAGGCTAAAGCAGGCCGTCGACAAGCCGTAAGACTTAACACACGATCTGTGATCAGGGATTTCCTTTTAACTCCTGAACTAATAGCTTACTTTCATTAGTTCTCCTGATGAGTCAAATGCTTCCCACAATCGAACCTCCATTCTCATTGTTCAGCAATTGTTTATTTTACCTGTATTTAACCACCCTTTTATATCGCATTAGTTAGAGAATAAATTCACTGTAATATAATCAATAATCGCATTAGTTAGAGAATAAATACACTGTAATATAATCAATAATCGCATTAGTTAGAGAATAAATACACTGTAATATAATCAAGAACTGTGTGTGTTGCCTATTTCTACGTCCCTGCCAAGAGAATTGACCCTTTTAGATATGAGACTGACTGATTGATTTAAGATAATTGAGCGATTATTAACTAACTGGTCACTAGTAATAATTGTATAATTATTAAAAACTACCTAGAGGTCTGGAGACTCTAGGATTATAACAACTCCGGTGGTGCCCTTAACGAGGAATATTGTTGATTTTATGAATATTAAATTTCGTAATTGGGTATTAATTCTCCTAAATTTATTAAAATGCATAACAAATCTAGGTATGCTACAAGCTTTACTAAATTATTGTCTTTGTAAAGAAAATAAAATAAAAAAAAGGCATTTACCTGGAAGGAGTAACCTGCTGGTGACAGAAAGCGAGGGCTGTACATTTCCTGTCCTGCTGGTGTGGTGGCCAGCAGGCTGGTGATGTTGTGGATGTGCCAGATGTGCTGAGGGCACTTTGTGGATGACAGGTTAATGTCATCCAGAGAGAAACCTCCCTTCGATGGCCCCTTTCCCCTCACACCCTCAAAAACCACACGGGCCTTCCTGGTCACACTCAGATTGATGTTATGCAGTTCCCAAGAGCCCCTGACGCCTCCTGAAAAGAGGACAGAATATAGATATTAGTGTTGTAGGTGAAATCTTTGAGTTTTTGTTATTTTTATTTATTGAAACATGAGAGAAACCTGGTGAAAATTGCTGCAGTCTAAATGTTGCTTGGAGTCGCCAAAGTCAGAAACATCCACATAGGGGCTTTAATTAAAAAAACTATACTGTGGATCATACAGTATGTAATATTTCATTTGTTACCTGAAATACTCTTGAAGATCTTCCGTTTTCTGCTGCGGTCATCCTCTCGCACCCAGATGTTGAGAGCATCATGGGCTGCCCCGGTGTTATGGAGGAAGAACTGCAGACACTGGGCTCCAGGTTTGGGATAAAGCCAACGACTCTCCAGGACTGCACGGTCACCAGGTTTAGCAGAGGCCGTGCTGAAGTGCATGAAGAAGCCTTTTCCTGAGGGCAGAGAGAACTTGTTGGGCCTCAGAACTTTCATATTACAGCAAACAAATGAAAAGTTCCCCTTCGAGGGAACTCGAACTGCGTCGGTTACGACACTATGGGAACGCCTCTAGGCGAAGCAGGTCTGAACGTGAATGAAATCACTCCAATCCTATTGGCTTGTTGCTAGAACGGTAAGGTGTGACGGAATAACCGGAGGAGTATAAAGCACACCTGTACACACTCATCATTAGCTTTTTTCTATTCAGCAGGCGCTCTGTATGTTGTTGAAGAAAGCTCCAGTCCTACAAGCAGCGAAATGTCTTACCCGAGGAAGAAGTCTACCAGCATGTCCGGCAATCAGAGGTACAGAAAGTGTGTTTTTCCT
>NW_025744262.1:4547-12835 GCF_021292245.1 Micropterus dolomieu
AGCAGAAAAATAAAAAATAAATAAATTGATAGGCTGGTGCTGAAATAGATATCAGTCATGACAGATACAGTTACTCACAATCACTTCCTCTTAAGTGATTGCAAAATAAAAGCGCGAGAACGTTTATTGCAGCAATGCTTTATGTTGAGTTTATTGAAAGCTTTTACTTTGAAGAGTTCTGAAGGACATTCAAAAGAGTCTCTGTCTTGCTTGACACACCTCTGGGAAGAATGTAGAAAGTTGCGTGGCGCTGCAGAGAGCCCCCCAGTTGCGGTAGTGCATGGATCATGCGTAATATTCATCCAGCCAATGATCACGAACCGTTCACAGCCTGTCGGCACGGAGAGGGAGTGGGGCGGACCAGGGACAGGAGATTGCGGAGCGACTGGCCCGCTGAGGTCGGTCAGTGATTGTTTCCTCTGGCGGGATGAAGTCTGACGCTCCGCATGATCCACGATAAGATTAATGTCAATAAAGCATGCTGTCAATATTTTAGAGACCCCCCCAATATATCACAAATCATGCTTTTAGGGGAGCTCATGTCTGAATAGTTTTAGAATTTCCTCAGGGAAATGAAAATAAGCGTCCATAGGTTTATGAATGCGGAAACGCGCACACACACTGCAGCACGTGCCTTATTGTGAGCATGTGCAAAAGTGTCCTTATAATCAAGTAACAAGGAAGGAAAAATATACGCAGTTAATTGGAAGTGATCTTCCAATCTTCCTAACGGGAGTCCCGCACAGTACTGAGCTAAACATGCACATGAGTGTACAAGGATTTGAAATAATTTGACTTTGTTCTGGCCGCCGTATAACGGCTTAAATCTGGCATTTGTTTAAAAATTCAGCCAACAGTGTATGACTACTGCTTTATTGGACGCAGATTACAAGAGTAAGTTGAAACTTTAAACTTGATGAGGATGATAAGAATTAGAAATTAGAGATAATAATGCAGACTGTATTTTATGATAGTGTCTTTGGTTCTGGTTCAGCATTGTGTGGGTCTGGTTACAGTGGTCATCATCATAATAAGACATTTCCTCCATAACTTGGTGCAGAAAATGTGTTCAGAATGCAGCAAATTAAGTGATTAATGCGCAAAGTCGTTAATTTTATAATATTTACTAGTTTTATCTTGTGGTTGAGGGGGGATGGGGGGGTGGGGTACAGACACCTATGTTTTTCCACTTCAAGCACGGGTTCCAACGTCCATCATCCTCACCCCTAAGACCTGCTCACAGCTTCCTTTGTCAGTCACCTCCCATCTCTACAGTTATGTGTAACAACATGACTTGACTATTTACTGTTTAGATTGCACACAGGGGTCAGACAGTACGTAATCCCTTTTTGCAATCACTCTGACCAATACTGTTGTGTGTGGTGCCTCTCTGTGGCTGCTGCTGGAACTACACTCAGCATCTGGCAGATGAATGGCAAACCCTCACAGCAGCTTCAGCATGGTTTTACCCTTGGAAATTTAAATCATAACCTCTTTTTTCAGAGATGCTCTTTGGTGTCAGATGTGAAAGGCCTCCTTGATCTGACAATCTTGTGATAAATGTAAGTTCAGGTGTGTAGTAGGGGGAGACCGGGGGCAATTGTAACAATTTTTGGTTTCTTGGTTGTAACTCAAAAACTTCTTGAACTACTTGGATACAGTTTTTATAGAGGTAACTTGTACCTGTGTTTTACTTGTTAACAGTCATCAAATGTTTTTACAAGCAATGTTAAAGTCACAATATTGATTCAAACCCTTGATGTAAAATGTTACATCTGCCCCCACCTGCAGGGGCGATTGTAACAGCATATGGGTTGCAATTGTAACAACACACATAATTCCTTCATAAAGATACCAAGTATCAAAATAAACTACCAAGAATATAGATATAGTTAAAACAATTTAAGATCCATTGATATTACTGCTTTAAACTTCTTTTTTATTAAGTGGTACAAGGACACATGACAAATGTCATAGCATTGAGTTGCCCTCAACACATCATTCGAGGCGACCTCCCCATCAAATGGATCCCCAAATTGAGAGGCAAAAACTTGAACCTCTGGACTATGCCCCTAGTAAAGTAGGTACATAAATGTTTAAACTGAACATTATTAGAAAGATGCTATCATCTATTCTAAACAATGTTGATCTCTTGATAAATATGTTGATAGATTATTATTAGAGTATTTAACATTGTGACAACTTCTCATTTGTAAACACTGAAGATACTGAAAGCATGAGCAATTGGCTCTTGGTGGGAATTGAACTCTGGTCCCCAGAATGAAAAGGCTATTGGACTATGCTGCAAAAGACATATTATATAATTTATATATATCTATATATATATAGATATAGATATTTAAACTGACCACAAACAAACATATATTTTTATGTTGTTTCTAAGCCCGACACTATTTTAATTGGTCTCCGTAACTCCTCCATGACAAGCTACCCTGCTGGCTAGAAACAATGAAGTTTATATTTGACAAAGATATCAAATGTTAGACAACAGAATGATGATCAAAAAAAGACAGATTTAAATTCATAGATATTAATGGTTATGACAGTATGAGAAAAATACTGTAGATGAAAAAAATTACTTTCATAGCTCAAAAATGACTCTTGGCTGAAAAACTTTGACAAGAATGTCTCATCTGCTTGTCCTTCGGCAGGCAGAGAGGGATGGTCACAGAGCGCGTTCATGATAAGTTTCATGGTTCTGTCTTGTTTCTGATTGGTGCAATTTGAGATGTTACAATTGCCCCCAGTCTCCCCTATCTCTTTCAATTGTAAAACTGAACAGGAATCACCTGAATGCAGGGCTGTAGACAGTATAATGGACTTGGTGTCCTCAATAGTAGCTGCAACCCTAACTGATGTCTTATGAATATGTATTACATTTATTCTGGAGCAGCGATTCCCAAAGTGTGGTGCGCGCACCCCTGGAGGTGTGTGAGGTGCCTCTTGGGTATGGAACATCCAAAGTGACAGAACTGAATGAAAGAATAAATAAATGTGGAAATAAATGCAAGAAAGAATGAATGAATAAAAGAAAAAATAAATAAATGCAGATATATATCAAAGAAAGAATGAATGAATAAAAGAATAAATAAATAAATGCAGAAATATATCAAAGAAAGAATGAATGAGTAAAAGAATAAATAAATAAATGCAGAAATATATCAAAGAAAGAATGAATGAATTGCTTTTGCCTTTCCCCAAGGAGACCTATTGTCATTGCTTTTTCCTTCCCCTTCCTTAACTGTCAATCAACGTGCTGTGGCCCGCCCACTAAGTCTAACTAATCACTCACAGAAGTATTTCTCTCCATTATCAGAGATGTATAAAAGTTTGATACACACTCCATACCAGTTGGTGGGGGTAATGCACCAATTCGTTGTTTGCCAACTGACAATAAAAGCACAAGGAAGAAGAAGAAGAAGAAAAAGCTAATGTTAGACAGAACCAGCACATGTCAATGTGATCTAAATGCAGAAGTCCATTTACCGGAGATAACTGTAAGAGAGGGAGAGGAAGAGGGCGGAGAAGCAGAGGTGTTGGAGGTGCAGCCAGGGCAAGGAGAGGCAGAGGACCTACCTAGAGTGATGGCTCAATAGAGGACGAAGAAAGAGTGGATGCCCTCCAAAGGAACCCGAGGGCTGTTACCGAGGTTTGTATTTATACGGTTGTTGTAACGTTATTATATTCTGACCTGTTTGCACTTTATGACAAACCCCACCACACAGTGATAACGTTATTTACATAGCAGCTCTGTGCACATGTACCCCTGGTACTGTAACGTTAGATAGTAGTAACATGTCATTTACTGGGCAACAGTGATTATATGAAGCCATATTATACAAGTTGAGCAAACACTGGCCAGCCCGCAAACCCTAATATGCAGTACCATGTTGCCAACATAATGTCATGCAACTTATAAAGCCTTATTTTATCAGAATCACAAATTCTTTATACATAGCCAAGGGGAAATTCTTGGTCACAATTGCTAAGCTTGCATGTCAATTAAATATAAAAATTATGAAATCTAAATCTAAATAAAGGTAACGTGGACATGTAAAGTAATTTACAGCATCAACTGAAGTGTAATGATAAATAGTAGTAGTGCATTAAATATTAATAGTAATAATGAGTACCGGTATATTTCATTTGGAATGGATACAATCTTAAAAACAACATCGAGACAGAGTATTGAAGCAGAGAATGTTGCATATTGAGTATTTTTCCCTGTGTCCTCTTTCTTCAGACTTCTTCTTCAAGAGATGACCCTTGAAGAACACAGAGCTCTCCACCCTTCTGCTGGAGAGGCAGCCAGACCTGGTCTTCGATGCCTTGATGATGCATCAACGCAGACATGGTGCCCCACCTTCTGCCGGAGTGCCAGGAGTACCTTGGTGTACTTGTGTTAACTGTAGGGAAATGCTGTGGCCAGGAGCAAGCGAACTGTGTGAGCCTACTGCCACACTTCTCCCAGTAGTGCCTTGAAGAAGGCTTTATTCGCATTCACAAGCAGTACCGGGAGGACATTACGGCATTAGGCAACATCAGGGAGCCTGGGGATGACAATAGGGAGTATTGGTGTTGTGCCTATAGACACTTCATCTATTGGCAACATGGAGCTTTAGGACAGGGAAACCAACTTGTCGTCCCTAGTTGTTGTGTTTGGAGGATTAGAGACAAGTTCCCTGATCCTCAAGGACACTACACGGGTTTTATTCCTGGACTGTGAATTTCCTTCCAGGCCCTCTGGCATGGTCATACAGTTTCACACAAATACTCACAAACCTGCCTCAGCATCATCAAGGCATCAAACAAATGTACATAGTTAACATTTGATTTATTATTACATTTCTATATATATTTATTCATATTTCTCCCCTCTTTATTTAAATTTGATGTATGTTGTATAGTTATATGGTGTTATAGTTGTTCAACTGCAGTTCTATGGTATCGAAAAAATTAAAAGGTAAGAAATAGAAGCACATGTTTTTATTTTCATTATATACATTTGAACATGTGTTTAGAATTTCAAACTTACATAACATTTCCAATACCTATTTTAGTTATTTATATTTACATAATAGGGGACTGTAGCTGTAGCCTTACTTATCATTACTGTTCAAATTGTAAACTGTAATTTAGGCTACCTACTGAAAATAATATGCGCTGGTCACAGTGGACTTAGCAGAATAAGATGAAACGTGTACAAATTGGAAACACATGAAATAACCACTGTAGGAGGGTAGGAACAGAATTTAATGTTAATTTCTCTTTTTGAAGAGTAAAAGCTATGACTTTGTCAGTGAACTGAAGTTCTTTCCCTTGTGATCCTGCCTGACAAGTACCAGGACACATGCAAGGTAATCTCCTGTGGGGATCCTTCCACATCAGATACTGGTTGGAATAACGGTCCTGTTGAAGACAGTGCCATCAAACATAGTTACAGACTATATTAAATGTAAATATCATTCAGTGACATGTAATATGGTACAACATAGGCAACAAATTTGTGTAACATACCTAGACCTCTTCTGACTTGTCTCTGCAACAAGTCTGATGTGGCTGGTGCAGGTACGGGGGGCACCAAACCAAGCTGTCTGGGGTCACCTGGGAGAAGGCTCCTCCTTCTAGGCATCCCCACTCCACTTGTGAGTCTGTTCTTCACAATCCTTCTTTGCAACTCGGAAATGTATCCGTAGTTTTTTTCAGATTTCAAGGCATACCGTTCTTCTTATACAATCTTCTGAAACTGAAATTACACAAATTACAACCATTTAATATCAGTTTGTAAGTAGAACAAGAGAAAACCTTGAAAGTAAAGACAATGAATTGCATATAAAACATGGGCTGAATATTTTACTATGAATGGGAATATTATACAAGTGTAAAACGTACGTCTCTTTGCCGTCCAACGTTTTCATTGTTGGTCGGTTCCGGTGGAAATTGTAGTCCAAAGCAGCAAGCAGAACTCTTGCCTCATAAACTGGGGGGCTGAAAGCAAAGCGCTTGCTGGCATACATCAGGATATGATTCTGGAATGACTCTAGGTCTGCAGTCGATCTGTTAGAACAAACAAATACATACATACTTCTGTGTACATGAGCAGTAAGCATAAATATTACTAATATACATCAGTGTGAAAAAGTATAGCCACACTACCTGAATCGCAGATAGTTGTGAACATCTTTCTGCCACCTCTTATCGAGAACTATATCCACTAAAGCTTTGTGGCACTGGGAGTCTCTCTGGATCCACATCTTTCCCCGCATTTGATCCGATTCAAGGTGCCCGTGTTTGCAACTTCCCATAGTCCAGGTGTGAATGTTGAGACATGGTGAAGGATGCCAACCCATAATGCCTGCAAAACATAAAATTGCACTATAAATATGTCCTTAATATAGCAATTAATTAAATTACTCAAAGATATAATAAAATTGTGTGCTTACAAGAAAATGGTTGACTATGGTTCTTTGCACCATGCCATATGTCCAGACAGTGATGAATTCCAAGGGCCTTGTATTTGCCTTTGTCTGGGTCTATAAAGCGGTAAATAATGTCATATTACTATAATTTATATTTCTGTTATACACATGCATCCATACAATATATCACATGAATACTCACTCATAAGGGCACCAATCTGGGCATGAGCATCTGTGCAGATCTCCACTAGCTTTATTTCTGATGTAAGCTTGTCCGTACGTCATCTTCACAAAGGACATTCTGTGGTTCTGGGAAAACAGGGTCATGATCACAGGGAGAAGGCTCATCAGGAGCGTCTTCATGTGCAGGCAAGAAAGTCCATCGATAGAGTGTGCTTTCTTCAGTGCTCCACCCATTCTATTGAGGCACAAAAATCTGTAGTAAACAAACACCACAAAACAATTGCAAATTGAGACTGACAAATAACACACCGTATAGAAATCGGTGGAAGATGCTCTTCATCAGAGCTGAAACCATTCTGTCCATCATCTCTTTCAAGGGAGTAAGATGAAGCTTCATCTGCCCAATCAATTCTTTACATAATGACAACTTTCAGATAAAAACAAGTTCTCAAATAATATCACGGAAAAATAATAAATGTAATTAGGAAATACTACTGTTCATTGGGTCATTGAAAACATTTTCCTCCAAGTCCTCCTCAACAATGCTCATGTCATGTAAGCTGCAAAAAACATATTACAAATATATATTATGAACATTTGGAGAAAAGCAATACAGGGCTAAAAGTTATGATGTGTACATGTTACCTTTGTTCGAGGCCCTGAATTTCTGTGGCTTCTGGAATGACATCAAGATGCTCATCTCTGTAAAGAATAACCACAGCAAGTTGTGTAAATCCCACATATGCTCATTCAACAGTAGATATAGACCAAAAATAAAATAACACACTATTAAACACTAATCATAATGTTCATGTTTCTAATCAAAGCGACAAAATTATTATACTGTTATGCATGACTTACCGGTCTGTTCCACCTTAAGCACCAATGCTAGACAATGCTGGAGATGGGACTTGAAAAGGTTTTCTCTTCAAGGGAGTCGATGTTGCAGGACCTGTCTCGTAGCTGGAGAAACAGCAGCCTCAATAAATGAAGTGCTACTTGACTGTAATACATTACTGTACTTTAATCCACAATGTGTTACATCTTTGTAGGGTTTGCTCATCTTGCCTAATAAACTGAACATCCCAAAAACTATCACATCTAGTGCAAGTATGATCACCGACAGACAACATGGAAAACGTAAGCCAAGAGTGTGTAAAAATGTCCCTGTTTCTGTACCACAGTCCATTATAAACCACATAATGGGTAAGTTTACAAAGCCATAGTCAGGTGAGGATCGAGGGTGCTCTACAATATAATAATATAACACAAATAAGTACTGAGTGCCATAATTTGAGCTTGTAGTAACCTTTGTATGCACCGTAGAAGCAATACAAACAAATACGTTGTTTCTAATGTAAATTCTGACAATAAGCATAATTAGTCACTTGATAAGCACACAGTGTTGTTATCGTAATGCTGTTAGCAGTAAAAATACATGTTTTCCCCCACGGCAGTAAACATTTAGCTTGCTAATCTGAGCCACCATGCTCCATGCAATGTTACGTTTTTTTAGCTAATTGTAATCATCAGCTGATTGTCTCACAATCATAAAAGACACATTTCCGTTCACTAAACGAAGCCGAAGCGGCACATTTATCCCCACATAGCGAAGCCATAACACAGCGAGGGAGAAGAACCACATGAAACTATCCAACTACATAT
>NW_025744262.1:12855-15450 GCF_021292245.1 Micropterus dolomieu
GTAAGCTGCAAAAAACATATTACAAATATATATTATGAACATTTGGAGAAAAGCAATACAGGGCTAAAAGTTATGATGTGTACATGTTACCTTTGTTCGAGGCCCTGAATTTCTGTGGCTTCTGGAATGACATCAAGATGCTCATCTCTGTAAAGAATAACCACAGCAAGTTGTGTAAATCCCACATATGCTCATTCAACAGTAGATATAGACCAAAAATAAAATAACACACTATTAAACACTAATCATAATGTTCATGTTTCTAATCAAAGCGACAAAATTATTATACTGTTATGCATGACTTACCGGTCTGTTCCACCTTAAGCACCAATGCTAGACAATGCTGGAGATGGGACTTGAAAAGGTTTTCTCTTCAAGGGAGTCGATGTTGCAGGACCTGTCTCGTAGCTGGAGAAACAGCAGCCTCAATAAATGAAGTGCTACTTGACTGTAATACATTACTGTACTTTAATCCACAATGTGTTACATCTTTGTAGGGTTTGCTCATCTTGCATCATCATTTAGCTTGCTAATCTGAGCCACCATGCTCCATGCAATGTTACGTTTTTTTAGCTAATTGTAATCATCAGCTGATTGTCTCACAATCATAAAAGACACATTTCTGTTCACTAAACGAAGCCGAAGCGGCACATTTATCCCCACATAGCGAAGCCATAACACAGCGAGGGAGAAGAACCACATGAAACTATCCAACTACATATTTTACACCACTGACAAGGGATAAGTCACTTCTCACGGTGTCTATGGCTAGCTTCTGGCTAATGCTAACATTATCAAACAACAGTTTTCATTTGTAATGCTAAAGTTGGAATAACGTTACCTTACCTGTCCATCAGAAAACAGGCAACTTCGGTGTCGCTTTGAAAACATTTTTCCCTCATTAGACCCTTCCATCTGGGAAAAGCCACACCGATGTTTACCTGTGATTTCTGCCTGCGTCGCTCCCGTAAGTCTGACTTCATCATGCTTTCGCTTCTTCGAAGCAGATTCACCCTCCGTCGGCTCTTGTGCTAAATAATAGCTGCGGTCCTCCATTTGTCCAAAATTCCACTACTAATAAAGGAGAGCTTCTACTACTACCTAACGTTAGTAGTTAGAAACGTACAACTTCTTCTTGCTCTTGCTGCTACTTCTTCTGTTGCTTCTCTTTCAAGGTAGTAACGAAACGCGCTCTGCAGCGCTGTTTGTTCGCTATAGGCTAGAGTAGAAACATGATAACACAATATGTCGACCTCCACAGCAGGGTGTGTATATGTAGATATAAATAGCTCATTCTAAGGTAATAAAAACATAAGGGTTCATTATGCAAGGTCTTTATACACCACTGAAAACATAGTTATGGATATTATATTGCATTTCTGTCAATAGATCCTCACATATATTATACACTGAACCTTTAACTAGTAACTATAGGCTATTTATGTTATATTAAGTTGTTCCAGTTAAACTGCCATCCTTTTAATTAACACCTAAAACACTGCTGAGAGTGCAACTGCGTACACGTTGTCACAGTTAGCCATGGTTTTCGTTCACTTTCGGTGTCATGTATCACCATGCACCTGGAACGCTTTGATGTGGGAAGTCGGAAGTTTCAACTGGGAAATATCCCAGTTCCGACCGGTCTTGACTTAACTCCTTCTAAACTTTCTACCAATCATAACACTCTTCCAGGGACAGCGTATCCTCACTGAAGATAGTATCAGTCATCGGCTGCTCGACCTGACTTAGTGGGCGGGCCACAACACGTTGATTGACAGTTAAGGAAGAGGAAGGAAAAAGCAATGACAAAAGGGCTCCTTGGGGAAAGGCAAAAGCAAATGTATGTATTTATTCTTTTATTCATTCATTCTTTCTTTGATATATTTCCGCATTTATTTATTTATTCTTTTATTCATTCATTCTTTCTTGCTGTTATTTCCCCATTTATTTATTTATTCTTTCATTCAGTACTGTCACTTTGGATGTTCAATACTTGGGGGTGCGCGACAGGAAAAATGTAATGGTGGTGTAGTAGTGTAATAAGTATAACAATTATATAATAACAATAATTATTTGTTTTGCGGAATTTTTCATGAAATAAAAACCTGAATTGAAAGCTTTACTTTGTAAATTTAATTTAAAATTAAAAACGTTATTATTATTAGTTATCTCACAGGAAATGGATTCTCACACACCTCTTTCCCTCTCCCTCTCTCTCAGGCTGAGTGACCCGTGCTGTACTTACAAATTCTCATATGGATCCTCTTTTTTGTCCATGTTATCTGTTTATCAGGCTATGACAGGGTGCGATTTGTAAAAAAAAAAACAAAAGTTTAACCATTACAGTATGAGAAAAGGTTTTACTGTCACCGTTACTTTTTAAAGTAATAAATATATACCAATCAGATAGTGCTGTGGGCGGGACATTGAGCAAATAAATAAGTAAATTAAAAAAATATTATATATATGTGTGTGTGTGTGTTTAAAAAATAAATATATATATATATATATATATAAGCAAACCTATAGAGAGAAGGGGTTTGGGGGTGCAGCAACCCGGTCAAGATGTAGAAGGGGGAGCGTTGCCTAAAAAGT
>NW_025744262.1:15470-17783 GCF_021292245.1 Micropterus dolomieu
CTGGACCTCAGACTGGGCCGAAGGTTTACCTTCCAACAAGACAATGACCCTGAGCACACCGCTAAAATAACGAAGGAGTGGCTTCACAACAACTCCGTGGCTGTTCTTGAATGGCCCAGCCAGAGCCCTGACTTAAACCCAATTGAGCATCTCTGGAGAGACCTGAAAATGGCTGTCCATCAACGTTCACCATCCAACCTGACAGAACTGGAGAGGATCTGCAAGGAGGAATGGCAGAGGATACCCAAATCCAGATGTGAAAAACTTGTTGCATCTTTCCCAAAACGACTCATGGCTGTATTAGATCAAAAGGGTGCTTCTACTAAATACTGAGCAAAGGGTCTGAATACTTATGACCATGTGATATTTCAGTTGTTCTTTTTTAATAAATTTGCAAACATTTCTACATTTCTGTTTTTTTCTGTCAAGATGGGGTGCTGAGTGTACATTACTGAGAAATAAAATGAACTTTTTTGATTTTTGGAAAATGGCTGCAATAAAACAAAGAGTGAAAAATTTAAAGGGGTCTGAATACTTTCCGTACCCACTGTATATATATATATATATATATGCAAACCTATAGAGAGAAGGGGTTTGGGGGTGCAGCAACCCGGTCAAGATGTAGAAGGGGGAGCGTTGCCTAAAAAGTTTGGGAACCGCTGCTCTGGAGGATCTTAGGCTCAAGGATCCCAGTTCTGTAGGCTGAGATAATGCCCCAAAATGCTTAAGATGAAGATGCAGCGGAGCCACAAAGCCAGTGACAAGAAGCTTTTGATGTCTGGTCGACTACAATTATAAATCGTCAGGCTGCCTTAGTAGGGGAGACCGGGTGTGGTTGTAACATGGGGAGAGTTGTAACAACAGTAATTCCACCAATTAGATAGGAGTCATGTGATCATTTCAGTATTTACCTACTTCCCCCCCAATCAGGCATGCTGTTTGTCAAGTCTGGAAACAGGTATGTTTAGAATATATAGAGAAAAAAAAAGATTTTGAGGTAAAAAAAGTAATTTTCAAGACTGTATTTTGTTTAGTATCTATCCTACCCCGGTAGTGGGGTAGTTTGTAACAAGGAAACACAATGCAGAATGTGATATTCTTGTAGAGGACTGAATTGGTGCCATTTGTAGTGAATAAATGTGGGTACTTTGTATAAAATGTTGAGAACTCTAGATACAAAATTCAGTGAATTATAGTTGGTGAAGCAAAAGGTGTTACAACCATACCCGGTCTCCCCTACCCTTACAGCTTAAATTTATATCTTTGAGGACCCTTGAAAGTAACCACATTACTATAAATCACTCACTCACTGACTGGTAATGACAAAGTTTTGCTAAAGGGAAGAAATGATTTGAACATGAATGCTGTCAGAATATATTTTATTTCTAACAACAAATTCAGATTATACAAGAAAAGGATTCAGGTGACACTCTGATTATAGAGATCATTTGGTAATGCCCTCTCTCTTCTAGTAAGTGCTGATTTTTTTTCTTTGATTGGGACATCATGGAGTGATGAGAAGAGATGTTCTCTCCTGTAATGAAACAGAGAGACATTTAGCTCAGATTTTCCAAACAGAAACTAAGAGTTTACAGTTTGCTTTAGAGTTTACAGTAAATTATTATTAACCTAACTTAGAATTATGTGAATGATCTAATGTAACTCACTTCCATGAATCCAGGCATGTTCTTTGTGATCAACACCTCATCACTCTCCTGCCGTCTCTTCCTCACCCTCCGGGCGTTCACTACGATCAGCATGAACACCACCAACATGGCTGCTGCCGCAGACGCTGCCATCGCTATGACCACTGTGGGGTTATTAGCAGCTCCTTGTGGAGCACCTTGGTCTGCAGCCTTCATCAGACTGGAATCAGCATGGACTGCAGAGCGGGGAAGAGGCTGAGATACCAGTAGACCTGATATGTCTGAGGACAAAGTAGACGACAGCTGTGATGGAGATCTTAGATATACAGTATAGCTGTGTGTGATATTTTGGTCCTGTCTCGTTGTCTAATTAGTGTCTGAAAGACTCCACACCTTCCAGACTGAAGAGGAAGAAGGCATCGTCTCCTTTGATGAAGTTCCTGCTCTTTAGCCTGCTGTGGGTGATGAAGGTACTTTTTCCAGAGCCTGGTCCTCGATAGTAAAAGCTGCCATCAGACTCATCAGTCACTTTAGAGCCCACCTCCCTGGGATTGTCCCATTGGTACTTTGTGCCTGAGAGAAACAGGTGAGCTGTCATTCCCTGTTTGACAAACACAACTCACTAAAATCCATTCAGAATGAGTGGATAGTCAAGCTTGCTACACTT
>NW_025744263.1:0-3307 GCF_021292245.1 Micropterus dolomieu
GGCCTAAACATATTTGAAAACTCACTAAACTTTGCACATAATTCAGACGTGGCGAAAAATTTTGTATTTTATGGGTGTCACACATGGGCGTGGCAAAATGGCTCGTTAGTGCCCCCTACAGAGCAGCCCCCGGACAAAGTTTCACCTACGTGTACAAAATTTCTGTGGTATGTGCATCATGCCAGACGCACAAAAAAGCCTCTTGGAGCCATTGCCTAAACCCATGGGAACTCGGCCATTTTGGATTTAATAGTCATTTTTGGCGATTTACACACTTTGTACTTTAACGAACTCCTAGGGATTTTGTCCGACCGACATCAGATTTGTACTGTGCAGTCTAAACCCATTGACGATTAAAAGTTGTGCAAACGGTGAGTTTTCGTGGAATGGCTCCCTGTGGCATGGCACCCAAAAACGATGATTCATCATAAAACAGCAAGGTATTGTAACTTCAGTGTAAATGCTCACATCTGCACCAAATTTGGAATGACATAATAGTCCCGCCCTGAACACATCCATATGCCAATATTCAATCAAAGTCATAGCGCCACCTGCTGGCAACAGGAAATGACATTTTTATGCTGTAATGTACTACTACTAGCAGGTCAGACATATCAACTTCAAAAACTGTCCCAGAAAACACTTAACACATTGATGAAGCCATGTTGTCAAACTAGTGAGTTTGCAGTTAACTGCGCGCGGGTGGCGTGGTGGTGAAGTTAAACTCTTTGCCATGACACAGGAAGTTGTTGTAACTTCAGTCTACATGCTCACATCTGCACAAAACTTTATATGCATGAATACTGTCCTGCCCCAAACACATTTACATGCCAATATTAATTTATAGTTGTATCGTCAAGTGCTCTAGGGCGCCACAAAGGGGTCACAGGAAGTGATGTATGTAACACATTCATGCAGCATCTGAAGCGTTTAGCAAATTCACCGCCGCACCGGCAGAGCTCCAGAATCTGCAACTCGGCTTCAAGAGCAAGGGCCCGCCCAACGCTGCTTGCGGCTTTAATTTATTTTTAGCCGCTATCAAAGCACGTTGCTATATGCCGCCACTGGGTGTCACCAGATCCATCAAAACACCAACATTCTAAAGAATTTCAAAACAACATAATACCACAGTTTACCAGTAACTGACATGTAAATCATGTCATCACCTAAATACCTGATGTATATTTGAAGAGATTGATCAAAGATTAGACTGAAATCTGATTCCCCTCTACGTACCAAAGAGATAACAAGAACAGCTGACCCTGAATCAGCACCTGAAGCACTTACGAACATGTGGTCTTTTATAATGCTTTACATAATCTCCAATAAACTTTGACTGCTGTGTTCAGCAATGGGTTGCTTTGATGCCAAAACCAGAGGAAAGGAAGTAAAAGACACACACACTCTCTTACTTCCTTTCCTCCTTTCTGCTTTTCCTCACCCTTGTCTGTCTGACAGAACTTTGCAGAGAGGGGATGTTGACTGAGACATGTCAGGAGAAGTCAGGCTTTGTAAAGACTGGCATGACATCCCGTTTTACCCTTTAACATGCTGGCCCTTTGAGGTCTCATGGAACCATATTTGGTGTCATTTTACAACAGAGTTGTATAAAGAGATGAAGTTTGTAGTTCCCTTTATGCTACCCACAAAAATCAAAGGTCATATAGAAAAATGATATAATTACATACAGAAATAAAACTATTTCACATAGTGCTGAGGATGACTTTAGGAGTCTCTCAGCCTAGGGGAAGAACCCTGAAGGCAGCAGAGTGAACAGGCTGTGGCTGGGTCGGTACTGTCTTTTAATATACTTCAGTAACGGACGACAGTCACAGCTAGGAGACAAAGACCCCACTCAAAGTTTTAGTCAGCCCCCCTGCTGCAGTCACATAGATATGGAGTTGCCATTGAGGTGGCTCAGAGTAGGAATGAGGCCTAAACTGAGAGTGGGTTGGGGGGAGTGGGCTGACAGGTCCATATTGAGGTCAGAGGTCACAGTGAGGTTACTGAGGTTGGGCATAGGATCGAAAGAAGTTGATGATGAGGTGTTGCTGTTGGTCAAGCGGCGGAAGACAAAGTGGAAGGGAACGGCTTCTGAGTGGCTGTGAAGCTCAGCCTTGATCTTCTGAGGGTGGGTGTCTGGTGCCAGCTGCTGGCTGCTGCCCTCCAACAGCAGGAACAAGCCGTACTTCTCAGGGTCTGACACTTTAAATTTTAGCGCACATAGCTGACACACCTCCTCCACAGTGGCATACGGTCGGACCTGTAGGGTCTTGGCCGTACAGCCGCTGTCCAGCTCCTGCAGTGCCACCCGCAGGTAGTTCTGAGGGACAGTCAGAAAAAAATACACAATTAGACAAACATTGTAGCTCTGCAACTATGCAGCAATGTACATAGCATCCCTAGCTCCTTTTTTGAGTGTATCTGAGTGTTATTTTTTATAATTGTTATTATTATAATCTCATCATGTCTTGCTTCGTATTAATGTTCGTTCTTTAAAAAGTTATCAAACTAAAATATTTGTAGTGGGACAACAGTGTGGATTTGTGCATTTTATATTGAATAAATTTGGAGCTACTCCAAATTCCTCTTTTCCTCTCCCAGAGAGGAGCAGGGGGGTTAAAGATCAACTTCAACAGACTGTTGAAGAGACCCCAACGGAAGGGGGGGTGGAAAAGTTGCTTTCTTTAAGTGCTATGCCTGTTGATCGTAAAACTGGCGCCTTTTTGATCTACAAAGCTGATAAACTGACAAAAGGGACACGAACCAGCGATTAGCATTTCCCTGAACAGCCTATCAAAACTGCGCCCCCACACATGTAACCGTGGCAACTGACCTGGGTCTGTGTTTCATTACCCCATCAAAGGGATACTCCTTGTCTCACCCACTTGTGACATAACCCAGGAAGCCGAACTTTAAATAACCAAAGACTGGAGTCTCCAAAGACTCAAAGCATTTAATTAAGTTTAATGAAATCTTTTAGTTACTTGATTACGTTTGCCTCTATTTGAGTAGTTATGTTACCATGTTGTTGCTATTTGTTGTTATTAGTGCTGAAAAGAATCTAAATAAGTTACTTTTGCAGTGTTTTTATTTTCAGCAAGACACTCCCTCATCTAATGGAATCAATGCTTGTTCATAATACTTTCCCACAAAATTCCTTTAGAAATGATGATAAAGAAATGTCATACTATACTCTAGTAATTATCCAGCTTGAATTCCCCATTTCCTAAGGAAAGATTGTTTTGGATTAATCTAAGCTTTCCTCATGTAACCTGAGCTCCCCCAAGTGGACGAAATAAGTATT
>NW_025744263.1:3327-9713 GCF_021292245.1 Micropterus dolomieu
TTACTATACTCTAGTAATTATCCAGCTTGAATTTAAGGTTGAATTCCCCATTTCCTAAGGAAAGATTGTTTTGGATTAATCTAAGCTTTCCTCATGTAACCTGAGCTCCCCCAAGTGGACGAAATAAGTATTACATACCATCGTTGGAAATGCCGTCAATGTATAAATATCTTGACCAATAATCTGACAATTGTTTCCTGTTACCAAATGCTTAACTTAGAACGGTACAACTGTTTGACCATTGAGGTTTGATTGTGGAAAATATATGATTATAATACGTGCAAATAGATTTCTTCTCTTTTAGACATTAAGTTTAGAAAGCCAGTCCCTCGGGAAACCTGAAACGCCCTCTGGGGAGCCACGCCCCAGGCAACAAAAGAGCGACACGCGACGTTCACTCTCGCTCTCTCTGCTCTTCTCCTCCCCTCGTGCCCTGGTCTTCCACTCTGCTCTCTGGACGCTTCGGCACGCGTCCGGCGTGCCTCGCCAGGCAACGCCTAAGAGTCGGCCAGCGCAACAGGCCTTTGTTCGCTTGAAGCTACACACGTGAAGTGCCGCGACATCGATCTGCCCCTCAGTTTGTTTTATTTTCTTTCTTTCGTTTTGTTAAAGTTATCAATCCGTTAAGTTACACTGGACTAATTCAGGAACGACCAAGTTCCATTTTAAGCAGGCCGACAAGCCGTAAGACTTAACAACATTCTGTAGTCAGAGATGTCCCGTAATGTTAATATTTCCTTTCAACTCCTAAACTCATAGCTTACTTTTATTAGTTCTCCTATGCCGTATGAGTCAAATGCTTCCCACAATCAAACCTCCATTGCTCAGCCATTGTTTATTTTCCCTGTATTTAACCACCCGTTTATATCGCTTTAGTTAACATTAGTTAGAGAATAAATTCACTGTAATATAATCAAGAACTGTGTGTGTTGCCTATTTCCACGTCCCTGCCAAGAGAATTGACCCTTTAGATATGAGACTGACTTAAGATAATTTAGCGATTATTAAACTAACTGATCACTAGTAATAATTGTATAATTATTAAAAACTACCTAGAGGTCCGGAGACTCTAGGATTATAACAACTCCGGTGGTGCCCTGAAATGAGGAATATATTTTTGATTTTATGAATATTAAAATTCTCATAAATTTATTAAAATTCATAACTAATTTAGCCATGCTACATATTGATAAAAATGCAATCAGTTACTGCAACCTAACAAGCCATAAGAAAAAAAGATCATGTTAGTAAAGATTTATAAATGTGCAACAAAACAAAAACATATTCATCATCAAAGCAATGCTTGGATGCAGGGGAAATTCCTGCCTTAAGTTGAAAGTGATAATTGAATCAACTCCAAATCAAAAGGTAAAAAATATAAAAATCCTCAAATCCAAGTGCTTCTGACTGTTGTAATCTTGACAATAAGCTATGTGAACAGTGCTGTTGGGTTTTTACCTGGAAGTCGTCAATAGATGGAGCAGAGCGCTGGGTGGTGCGTCGGCGGTGCCACTGGTGGAGTGTGTCCCTGGTTTCAGAGCTCAGCACTCTGGCTGCCTGCTCCTCCTGGAAGTTTCTGATCAGGGACATGGCTCCATAGGCACTAGTCAGGTAGTAGCCACCTAGAAGTGAACACACAGAGGAAGAGGGATAACAACATATTTTTGGATTATAAAATAACTTCGGCATTTCTTCAGTATTTGTTTTAGATGCTGTTTTGAAGGCAAAGGGTGGTCACACCAAATATTGATTTGATTCAGATTTTTCTTCTGTTCATTCTCTTTTAATTTTGTTAATTGATAAATGTAATCTATTACTGTCCATTTTTGAAAGCATTTTTACTTACAGCATTTTTTCCACACCGGCCTAAAACTTTAACACAGTCTCGTACGTCCACTAGAGAGCTTGTTTTTGCCACTGAAAGACTCAAATTGTTATTACAAGTGTCTGACAGCATTATGGGAAGGATACAGTTTCTAGTTTTAAAAAAAGGGTCTTTCTCTTTAAAAAAGGTCTTTGTAGGATCCTTTCCATAATGCTGTCAGACACTTGTAATAACACTCTCAGTCAGTGGCAAAAACAAGCCATTTAGTGGACATAATCTGACGGCAAGGATTACATTGCAGCCCTGTTTCACTGCTGCAGACTGCAGCGTGTTCGTTCAATTAGTGACAGACACAAAAACATGGAAAAACTAGGTCCAGTTTGGAAAATACCCAAAGGAACCACCCAAAGGAACCATCTTGATGGATCTCCAGTTTAAACAAATGGTAAATAGTCCGTACTTGTATAGCACATTTCTAGTCTTGAGAGCACATTTCTAGTCAAGACATTGATACACTGACGGCAGAGGTTGACATGCAAGGCACCAACTGCTGATCAGAATGGAATATTCACACACCCTCACATCACAGCCATTGGGAGCAATATGGGGTTTAGTATCTTGCCGAAGGACACTTCAACACACAGACTGGAGATCAGACTGGCATCAAACCATCTTATTACTTGTTGACTCGCTCTACCTCCTGAGCCACAGCCGTCTGCTCCTTCCAAAGGCTGAAACATACCTTCTCCATGGAGAAGTGAGGGGTCCAGCAGCTCCATCATGTAAAGGATCTCATTGTCCAGCTGGGGCATGTCGCACTGGGCCAACACATAGGTCAGCATGGGCAGGAAGTCATCAGCACCATACAGCCGACCTGAGAGGCAGACAGACCAGGGTGTGAGATCCTGCAGTTTTAATTTGATTTGTTAGGGCCCGAGCACGACCGTGTGAGGTCCCTAATGAATTTGCTAAGATTATATATATATATTTATTTTTTTTTTGACAGGGCCTAAACATACTCAAACTCACCAAAATTTGCAAACATGTCAGAACGTATTTTATGGGTTTCGCGCATGGGCGTGGCAAAATGACTCGCTAGCGCCACCTAGAAAATTGGAAAATATTATCCCCTCGTTCACGTTCAACCTACATGTACGAAATTTTCTGGGGACATGTATCATATCAAGACGCACAAAAAAGCCTCAAGAACCCATACCCTAAAGTCAACAGGAAGTCGGCCATTTTGAATTTTACGTCAAATTTTGGATGATTTACACACTCAGTACTTTAACGAACTCCTCCTAGGGATTTAGTCTGACCGACTTCAAATTTGTGCTGTGCCTTCTAAAGGCACTGAAGATGAAAAGTTGTGCTATCTGTGAGTTTTCGTCAATGGGCGTGTCCGTGGCGTGCCGTCAGAGATCAACTCTTCGCTGTGACACAGGAAGTTGTAACTTCAGTGTACATGCTGACATCTGCACCAAACGTTACGTGCTTGATAAGTATCTTGCCCTGAACATATCTACACACCAATATTGATTTATATTCATAGCGCCAAGTGCTATGTTGCGCCACAAAGGGGATACAGGAAGTGACATAACACCTTCATGCGGCGTCGGAACCGCGTAGCAAATTCACATTGCGAGGGCCCGCCCAACGCTGCTTGCAGCTTTAATTTTTTTTTTGCAAATCTTAAAATCTATTAATTCACATGAGCATTATTGTGTGTATTATATTAAAAAACTGGTGCAATATTCAGATATGTACCTGAATTTTCCTCCATGATGGTGTAGATGAGTTTGCAGACTCTTAGCAGCATAGTGACCTTCTTCTCAGGGGAGTACAGTTTACTCATGGTGTGGAACTTGAGCTTGATCTTCTCTATGGCCACGCGGTCTGGGGGCAGCGTGTCAGCCACACCCATTTCCTGCGGCTGCTGGGCCTTAGCCAATGACAGGTTCTCTTTCAGCTCCTGCCACGCACCACTGCGCACCTGGAACTCTTGCAGTGCTACGCTCACCACCGGTTTGAGGGGCTTGAGGATGCACTTGTGCATGGCCTTCTCCAGAACACGATCTGGGGAGAGAAGGAAGCAGGAGTGCTTTTCACATGGACCTACTGTACTTCTAAATGTTCTAATTTAACACTATCCATGCTTTCAGCAGACTTTCTGAAAAATGGCATCTTCATATGAACATTACTTATATTTTAGTAAAGCCAAAGATAAAACAAACATTTTCAGATCTTTGTTAGTTTGTGTTAAATCAACTACTTTTGACTGGAATTTTCTGTGTAAGGCCTCCTTTTTTCAGGCAGTAACAAATGGCCTTCATTTTAGTCACAGAAGTCAAGCATCAGTTTTTCAAGTTTGCTGGACGATAAAACATCAACAAGGAAATATTCATTTATCAGGATGTTTGGAGGAGTCTTTGTTCTGAAGGAAACTTATTGCAGTAGCTTCGTGACTCAAATATAAAACTGGGGCTAGGAAAGCAGCACAACATACAAAGTATGTTTTTACATTTAAATCTATGTTGGCATTACTCTGTTTTAGATATTAGGGTTTAGATGGCATCAAGATTTATATTAAATAATGTAATAATGATTATTATTAGATTATAAAATATGAGGTTATTTTCACTTGGGCACCACTCTTGAAACATGACTAGAAACTATTAATTTGGAATTTTGGTTAATAATTATATTAATAACTACAACAAAATTACCATCAACAGATAGTGGGTTGAAGGATGTGGAGTTCTGCAGCATAGGTTGACAATATATTTATTCTTACGCAATATTAAAAGAACCAGCATGTATAGGGGAGAGGGTGATTTGAGCCTGTGGGGAAGTTGAGCCAGCCCTTGTTTCTCGGCACCCACAGACAAAATTGGTCATGCGTCACCCATGTGTCACCCATTTTACTCTCCCTATGATGAAGAGAGGCCCATGGAATAAGTGATGAGCACATTTAAGATCAAATAATTGTTTTTTCCCGTTCAAAGTGATTTTTATGTTCAAGGAGTCGTTTTACAGACAGGTTTGAGAAAATCTTACGCATGTGTTAGTGTTTTAGGAAGTTACAAAATGAGGTTATACTGTTAGCATGACGTTAACTCTAAACTGCTGGATGACACAAGTTTGTTAAAATGGCAGGGATGGGGTAATTTCAGCCAAAAGACTTTGAGCCAGCTATTTTACTGTAATTTTGTATTCACCAAAATGATGTGACATTATGCATTTTAGATCAGAAACCATCATGTCATGCTTCTATAAATGGAAGACAGACAGGCTTCAACTCCTATTGTGGGTTGGGACAGAGCATTCAATTCAACTCAATTTTATTTATATAGCACCAAATCACAACAACAGTTATCTCTGAGCGCTTTTCATAAAAGAGCAGGTCTAGACCATACTCTGATGATATTTACAGAAACCGGCGACAGAGGCAAGGAAAAAGTTTTAAGAGGCAGAAACCTCGAGCAGAACCATGGCTCAGGGTGGGCGGCCATCTGCCTCGACCGGTTGTGGGGGGGGAAGAGGGAGGGGGATGGAAGGAGAGAGAGAGAGGGGCCTACACAATATACATACAGAGGTACAGACAGTAAAGGTAAAGTTGCTATAGACTGGATGAATAATGGTACAGATATTTACAGTAGTGTTAATGATTATAATTACAATAACAACAACAATAGGACTAGTAACAATAATTGTAGCAGAGGGTGTCGAGCAGGAACACGGGGGCAGCAGGTGACTCGCAACCACAGATCCAGACTTCACAGCTCCAGAGCCAGAAACACCTGCAGGAAGTGATAGGAGAGAAACGAGAAAGCACAAGACTACGGGAAAGGGGAGTAGTTGAGTTAGTAACGTGCATTAATGGGATGAGGTTGCAGCTCATAGTGGGAAATTCCCCGGCAGTCTAGGCCTATAGCAGCATAACTAAGGGATGGTTCAGGTCTCACCTGAGCCAGCCCTAACTATAAGCTTTATCAAAGAGGAAAGTCTTAAGCCTACTCTTAAATGTGGAGATGGTGTCTGCCTCCTGAACCCAAACTGGAACCTGGTTCCACAGGAGAGGATAGCTGAACACTCTGGCTCCCATTCTACTTTTGGAGACTCTAGGAACCACAAATAACCCTGCACCAGAGCGCAGTGCTCTGGTGGGGTAGTAAGGTATTGTTGTTGTGTATCTTGTTAATCACCACTCACCTCCACACAAGCCAAGAAAAACACTGGTGGGCGAGAAGCTGGGAGGGGCTGCTGTCTGTGTTGTGCTGCTGCGGAAGAGACGCGGAGCGAGCGGGCATCGGAAGTCTCATTTTCCGACTTGATATTTAGTTCCCCCCCCCCCCAATAAATATATTTGTTTGACAGGGAAGCTGTGCGAAAACAGGAATAAATATACTGTATATAAATTTTTTTTTTTTTTTTTTTTTTTTTAAAAGAGCCCCAGAAAAGAGGGCACTTTCTCTTGAGGAAGAAAAAAGGCAGGTGCTTAAGCCCCTTTTTATGTCTGTGTGCGCACATGCCTGACGCCACTAGTCATAACTTGAAAACA
>NW_025744263.1:9813-28478 GCF_021292245.1 Micropterus dolomieu
GTGTGGCTTTCCTAATCAAGTCCAATCAGTATAATCAAACACAGCTGGACTCAAATGAAGGTGTAGAACCATCTCAAGGATGATCAGAAGAAATAGACAGCACCTGAGTTAAATATGAGTGTCACGGCAAAGGGTCTGAATACTTATGACCATGTGATATTTCAGTTTTTCTTTTTTAATAAATTTGCAAAAATTTCTACATTTCTGTTTTTTTCTGTCAAGATGGGGTGCTGAGTGTACATTACTGAGAAATAAAATGAACTTTTTTGATTTTTGGAAAATGGCTGCAATGAAACAAAGAGTGAAATATTTAAAGGGGTCTGAATACTTTCCATACCCACTGTATGTTGTTTGGCTGGTGTAGCTGACTTTAACATCAGTGTAAACCCATTTCCTTGACAACACCGGAAGTCGTTCATGCGCGACTTTTACAACGATAAAGTAGTTTCGTAATGCATATATGCAATTATAATATGTCTTGTCTATTGTAATGTCTTGTCTATTGTAATTCTGAGTAATAGTGTGATTAAAGCTGTTGTTCTTGTTAAATTCAAGAAGACCAAGATTTTTATTGCTAGTCACGACTGTGAAAGTTTGAGAGTAGCACAGAGGAGAGAGAATGGGGGGTGAGAACAGCGAACTTTTAAGCTCCTGTTATTCTACAGCTGGTCTACCAGGCGAACACAGTAATAATTGAGTTATCTTATTAAGCACTGTTAAATGTTGTTTACAAGTAAATGTGAAACATTTTATTGGTGTGCATGAGAAATAAGAGACAGAGTATATGAATGTTGTTTTTTTTTTTTTTTTAGGCGCTTTGTGTTTGAAACTGTTTATCTTCTAGTCTTCAGTGTTCCATGATACAAAGAAGAATAAATTCTCTTTTCTTTCCTCAAAGCCCCCCCTCACTGTTCTCTTGCAGGTGTCTTCACTTTCTCCAATTGGTGTTTTCCTCTGTCCTGTTGTCCCCACCCCTATCCCCGTTCTCCTGCAGGTGCTGTCCTTTACTGTGTCTGTTTATGTGATGTTTGTGCCCCCCATCCCCATTACATCCCCCCTGTCCGGCTCAGTGACAGATTAACATACAATTAAATAAATAATGAATACAAAGGAGTGTTAAAAACTTGTTCATTAAAGCAAAATCTGTCTGGCACAACATGGTACCCAGCTCCTCCCTCTCTATACAAGGTTACTGGGTGGGGTAAGTAGAAAAAAAAAAAAGACGAGAAGAGAGTCGAAAGAGAACGAACAGAGTTTGTGCTGCTGTTTTTATCAATGAGGTGTTCAAGTTTCTTGGGGTTCCTGGGAAAGTGAGTTCAGTGACTCACTTGACACTTGACTGACTCCGGGGATGGCAAAGACATGGTGGGTTCAGGGGTTCGGGGACAGGACAAGAATCAAGCGGTAGAGGAGCGAGGGGGAGGTCAGGCATCAGAGAGGCAGAATATCTTCATATCTAACTGTGAATTACTTTTTTCCCCCACCAAACCAGAGCTGGTGATTGTTGGACAGTTGAAAGACTAAACAAGATTAATTTAGTGAGTTTTAAAGCAGACCTATTATACTGCATTTCCAGCCGTGTATTGTAGTTCTGTGACTCCTCTATGGTAGTTTTGCATGACTAAAAGTAAAAAAAAAAATTTTCTATCTTGTACTGGCACTTCATGTAGGGCATCATTTCAGCCTCCGTCTGAAACAAGTAGTAGATGCTCCCATCTCTTTGAGACACCCCCATCTTGCTGGAATTCTTGCCCCCGATACTTTCCTTTTCAGTTCAGTTCCTGAACTGAGTTTGTTGTTTTTCTGCAGCTAACTGACCAATAAAAACTTCTTCACGTAAGACTCTTCCCATTGACTAATGGTTTAGTCGACTATTAGGGAGCAGCCCTACTCATCCTACACCATAGAGAAAGAAAATTTTACTAAACTGCTGGATGTGCACTGAAGTGTACTGCCTCGGAGGGAGGGGGGGGAGAGAGAGAGAGAGAGAGAGAGAGAGAGAGAGAGAGAGAGAGAGAGAGAGAGAGAGAGAGAGAGAGAGAGAGAGAGAGAGAGAGAGAGATTTACTGACTTTGAACCAGAAGAGACTAAAATCAGCAGCTTTTTTGCTTAAGACACAGATTTTACTTGTCACAATAGCTGGATGACATCATGTGAGCTAGTCTCTGTCAGTCTGTTAAATTCCACCTCCCTCACTGGTCTTAAAGATGAAGATTAGAATCTTCATTTTCAGGTTCATACTTGTATTTATGGTTTCTACTAGAAAATCTTTACGTGCTTTAATGTTTAAAAAACACATTTTTCTCATTGTTGCTTCAGCTCCTCTTTTGACCCTTTATCTGGATACTCAGTTTTAGCTCTTAGTCTCTTTAAGGCCCCCTCCCTGAAAGCCCACTTGCTTCTGATTAGCCAACTTCCCTGAGCACAGCAGAGGGGTGGGGTCTAGATGCAAAGAGCTGAATCAAGGCCTGCTTTGTGAGACTAGGCCTCATTGATTGCTGTACAAAAACACAACTTCATTCTCTTGTTTTACTGAACCTGGTTTAGATTTGATGGAGAAAATATATTTTGGTTTTCCCTCTGATGTCCTTCAGATGCTCTGCCTCCACTTGATTTATCGAGTTTGTATGTTATCATTTACTTTTGCTGCTAACTACTGCTAACAGCAGCTGCCGCTAGCTACTCAGTTAGCCATGCAGCTAGCCATCCTACCGCTGATTCAGAGCCAGTTGATAACAGCAGCTAACGTTAGCAGCAGCTAGCGGTTACTGATCGTCACAGAGGTTGCTGCTGGAAAGGTTAAGTGTAAGCCAAAACCTCAGATTTTCCTCCTTCTGAATGCTCTGTTTTGAACTGCTTTTTCTATCAATGGCTCTGTTCTACTACACAGAGCTAGACTGAGCCGGTATTCCATATATGGTCATTTGCTCCGCACAACTACACTGTCTGTACCGCTCAGAAGCAACAGCCTGGTAACATACTTCATGGACAATCAGAAGACAGTGGGCTTTGAGAAGGGGGGGGCTTATAGAGACAGGAGCATCTACAGCAGTGGTTCTCAACATTTTTTGGGCCAGCGCCCCCTTATCCATTATCCAGGTCGCTTACCGCCCCCCATTTGCCCTTAATATTGTTAATTTTTTTTTATTATTATTATTGTTGTTGTTACTATTGTTATTAAAAACATGGAAATAATAGAATGACAAACAATTATTTTCCCCAGGTAACAAAAAAGCCATGTGAAAAGTAAGTGCAGTCGATATTGACTACCAGCTACATACAGCATGTTAGCCTCAAAAAGCCAGCTGTATTCTAACATTAACTTAGCTCTCCTTATTAGCTAGGCCCCTTACATGCTTGCTAATAACTTTTAAGCTGGGTCTCCGACATTTTCAGCGTTGTGTTGGACAGATTTGTGCAGGGGTGTGTGTGTGTGTGTGTGTGTGTGTGTGTGTGTGTGTGTGTGTGTGCGTGCGAGAGAGGATGTGCTGCACGAATAAACGTTGCCTGCAGCACTGAAATCAAATACGATTTTAAATAGGCCTAGTAAAAAATTCGAAAATCAATATGTGGTGGTCAGCGTTGATATTGTGGTGGGCCGCCACAAATAAATGAACGTATGGGAAACAAATTTATCTGCTCATGCTCAAAACTTTCTGCACATTCAGAATCTCTTCCAACTATCTGTGTTCTGACATGTAAAGAAAAAAAAGTCGTAATATTACGAGACTAACGTCATTAGCCTTTTCAAAGAGAATTCATAATATTTTACTACAGGGTAAAGGGTCCGCGTGACGAACAAATCGTCATCAGAGGGGGTACGCATGGGGCCTGCGCGGACGTCTGCGTGCCTCCCATTTTTTGTGACCGCACGAACATGTCCGTGCCAGGTCCACGACAGCGGAAGATAAAATTAAGGACTACATGAATTGTCAGTATAAGATTTTTTTGAACTTTAAAACATGCAAAGCTGCCATACAGGAGTCACAGAACAATATAGGACAGGAATAGGGACATTTTGGGAAAAATATTTAAATTCTTGTTGAGAGTTAGATGAGAAGACTGATACCACTCTCATATCTTTACTGTAAATATGTTCATTTGATTCTTAAAATTGTTAAGCCAGGTCTAATACAGAAATAAAACGACAGAACAACCACCTTCTAATTAGCGGACAACCAACTTTACCTCCTGAGCCACAGAAGCTACAGCAGCAGCCTGTTAGCTTAGCACAAAGGCTGGCAACAGGGGGAAACAGCTAGCCTGGCTCTGTCCAAAAGTAAGAAATTCCACCTACCAGCATCTCTAAATGGTGCTATTTAACACGGCATATCTCATTCATTTAATCTTTTTAAAAAAGTGTAAAAATGGCAAAATGTGCCAGACTGATGCAATAATCTTATACAATCCAAGTTTAACATAAAACAGTCCTGCTCATTGATAGATAACATTTCACACAATTATCGAATACATCTAGAGTAGAGATATACAAAGATAGCAGAATAAATAGAATGACAAAATCTCTAATGGTTAAAATTCATATTATCTCATATTTAAATATATGTATGTCATCATTTTGCCCATGCATGTCCTCTAAACAGAATTTGGCAGTGTGTGTTTACAACACTGGAGAAAGGCTGGTATCTTTAAATAGGCAGAAATACTAATGAGGGTACTCTTAATTAAACCAATAATAATTATTAAGTACAGGCCTATACTACACTGAGTTCACTGATGCCAATGAGCCTTGATGGGAAAGGAAGTGATGTGAAATTCAGCAGACTTTGCTCGAGTTTTTCCTGGGTTTTCAGAAGAAAGTTTGACTGAAACTAATACCTAAGACATTATAACACATAAAAAGCAAAGCCCCAGTTGTTGATGTTATTGTAACACATGAACACTTTGTGAAGCACCCCAAACAGAGCTTCATGTCAGGCTGACTCAGGCTATCCGCTGAAGAACAGCCTTGCAGTGTGGGATGAGAGGAATACAAAGAACTCTATTCTGCGACCTCACCCCGCCTGAACACCCCGAAACCAAACACACACATGGCTAGGTTGCTGATTTAGCGCTAGACAGGAACAACAACAGCATCTTCCATTTCTGAAACTCTGATTGTCTCCTCTGAAAATCAGAGATTTCCTTTCATTGCATCAACATGGATACCTTAATGTGATGTGTTCCCTTCATTTCTGCACATTTGTTGTTTTCTTTGCTACTATGTCAGCATGTTACTTTGAAGCAATGAGAGTGGAAGACTAGATTTGGAGGCAAGAAAAAGAGATAGAGAGAAAATGAAACACAGAAACCAAGACAAAATGCAAAGACCGTGTCAGAGAAAGACAGCAAGTAGAGGGGGCTTGCCTCAAATCCTCTGATTGGAGAGTTAGTTTAAAAGAACTACAGAACGGGAGTCGGGGTAAGACAGAGATTGGACGAATTGGCAGACGGTCACCCAGTGCATCTGGGCCGTCCAGCCTTTGAGTTGAGCAGAAAACACTCTGAAGCTTTCACAACAAAATATTGTGCAACTATTCCAAGAACTAAAACCACAGCAGTACCCAGTGTGTCGTCATTGTGAAAAATACTTACTATACCAGAAATTCAGGCACAAGTTGCGACATACAAACAATACATTTTTGTCTTTGTTTTTTTTCCATTCAGACATTGTGTCATTCAAGCCTAAAACATTAATTTTTGATAATCTCTGGGTTTTTTCATTATTATTTGGGGATTTTAATGCTTTATTTGATGGCCAGCAGTCAGGAGAAAACACCTGGGCCTATTTTATCTAAATATGGAAAAAACAATTTATATAAGTGGTCAATGACTTCTGTTTAAGTCTCTATTATTATAATAATAATAATAATAATAAATTTAGAATATTAATTAATTAATAATAACACTTTTATCCAAAGCGACTTACAACTGCTATATGTCAGAGGTTGCATGCCACTGGAGCACCTAGGGGTTAAGTGTCTTGCTCAGGGACACATTGGTGGATGTCGCAGTGGGAATCAAACCCGTGTCTCCTACACCATGTGTCTTATCCATCGCTCCATTGCCATAGGTATACATTAATTTGTACACCTACTCAGTTTGAATAATTATTAAAAAATCCCAAACTGTGTTGCCATAAAAAGCATCACTTCCTGTGCACCAGAGGATTTCTTACACAGACTTTGGACAGCTCTCTGCAGAGCCACAGAAGACATACAGAACCGCTTTCCCAGGCTGAGAAGTTTACAACAACAGATCAATAGAAACTACTGCAGTTCCCATTTGGGAAGAGGCTGTTGCTTGGCCACTGGAAGTGCTGCTTGCACTGTTCTCGAGAACCACTCACCTGATCAACTTTACAGAATGCACCCGCCAAATGTGAAGCTGATCAGAAGGACAGATCAAGATATGCGGACAGTCATACACACAGAGATTCCTTCCTTTATAGTTAGATGCTTCTGCTACAGCGCCACCTGTTGGCCAAATGGCACCAAACGCCAATGCCATGATCACTCAGACATATGTACAGTATTTTATGTCCACCAAAAGTGGTTGAAATAGCACATTTAGGAGACGTGACATTGTTTTATAAGCCATGCCCACACCATTTGAGCAAACTTTGAGGGCAAAGCTGTATGGAATATAAAAAAAAAAAAATCTGAAAAGAGTAACCTTTTCTGGCTTGGTCCAGAGATGTTCTGCACCAAATTGGGTGCGATTGCTCAAAAAACATAGTGGCTAGGCACCTGACGTGGCTGCTTGAGTGACAGGTGGGTACCTGTCCATTAGTAATTGCTAGTCATTTTAAATCAGTTTAATCAGTCAGTCAGTCTCAAATCGAAAGGTGAATTCTCCATCCAGTGACCTGGAGCTAGCAGTACACACACAGTTCCCGTGATTAAGGTGAAATTTATTAACTAACTAAAGTGAATACAAAGTGAGGTTAAATATATCAAAGACAAAACAATAATGATTAAACAACCAGAATGCAATCAATTAGAGTAATAGAGGTGAATGTGAATTTAGTTGGTCTATTGTGGCAAAGAATTTAATTCTAAGGGAGTAAGAGAACTAATGAACGCAAGTTATATGATAAATTCAATCTGGCTAGGAGTTTTAGGACTAAAAGACTAAAGCTAAAGGATTACAGCTAGAGGACGTCAACTGGCCACAGAATGCAGGATTTTGGTTTTGGCTTACTGCGTGTTGTTTATCCCACCATCTGGATGACAAAGGCTCACTGTCGGCTTGGCTCGTTCTTTGTGTTCAGGGCCTCCGTGGCTTGGCACGCCACACGGCCTCTCGAGTGGGTTTTTGGGCCGATGGGGAGTCCTTTGGCTGGCTGGTGGTTGTGGAAAACTAACAGTGGTAGGGCGTTGGCCTGGCTTTGTTCGCTTTTTGATGTCCTTGGTGTTACAGCTGGCGTGACTAACCCACGTGGCTGAGTCTGAACTTCGGTGGGAGTAGCGGAAGTTAATTCGACAGATATAAAGCTTTAAAAGAAACTCTGTTGTTTCTAAATTCAAAGTTGCGTGATTTAAACGGTCTAATAACAAAACAAAGAAAAAGGTAAATTCCCGAGGGTTCGCAGAACCACGTGAATATTGGCTAAGTGCTGTGAGACAAAAGACACATTTAAGAGTCTTGGAGGTATTTCCGGGCCGAACTCTTGATTGCTGGCGTTGCTAGGAGCGAGACGCCTGGGGAGCAGGCATGAGGAGCAGAGAGCGGAGCATGAGATAGCGGACTAGAGCTCAAGGCGCTGTGTTTGTGTTACCTGGGGTGTGTCTCCAGGGGAAGGGCTTTTAGGTCACCTCTGATTTCTGTGTCTTAATTTTTAATATGGTCTTAAAGCCTATTTGGTGCATGTTTTAATCTAATACCTTTCCACAATCAATTCTTAAATGTCATAAACAATTATACAGTTCTTAGTTTCAAGCATTTGATAAAAGGAAAGAGAAAGTTATTGTCCTTTATCTCAACTTCAGAGGTAGTAGGTTTTATGGTCAAAACTTCCCAAACAGCACTTGGAGTGGAGCAAACCTTACACCCGTCCTTTGAGGTACTTTACAGATACCACACCATAAATCAGTTATGAATACGCAATACATATTTGATAGCCAAGAATCTTATCCAGGATGAGTACAAATATGTTTGATCTCCTGCTTATTCATAACTTAACAATAGAAAATTAGCCTTAGCTAATTTTGCAGAACATAGACAATTTTCTGTATTTGGATGTCTGTATATGTATGTATATGGCCAGAGGGAGGATTGTTATGGCAGAAAATTGTGTCCTCTTGTAATCTTTTATGCATGTTCTTTTACTATTATTACTACTACTACTACTACTACTACTACCATTGTTATGTCTTAGATATATTTATTGTGTTTTTATCCTTAAACATCCCTTCTCCTATACTCCTTATGTTAGTCCATCCACATTTACGCGGGTTTAGGTCAGAGCTGTGAGATTGTTTTGGTGTTTTCCCCTCTTGTTGTTCCTCTCCTCGAATGTTCATTCAAGGCTGAGAGGGGATCTCTGTTCCCCAAAACATAGAAACCTAGACTGTGTAAATGATGATGCATCCCTTTGCTCGGGGCCAGACGCCCGAAGCTGCCCTAGGCGGTAGGTCTCTGGACCAGCAGTATGTGTGTTGTAGTACTTCTGTTTATTCTCTTTTATTAATAAAATCTTGAAAGACAACGGTTGGTTGTAACTCAATTATTTGCTTAATCCCTCACCAGGAATATAATTTCCCGCGACAGAGATCAGAACTGCTTCTTAGTGTTACATGTAAAACAATAAAAACATGAAAATTTAAGATGTCAGCATTCAAGATTAGTGTTCATGTTATGTGATGATTACTAATCAAAGTTTTTCACCCAATTCATGACCTCATAATTATAGCCCTCTGGTGAGCTATTAAAATGGAGCCAGTAGAAACAGGTTGTACAACCACCCCCTTCCTTTCGAGATAAAACCCTCTTTGTGTTCTTTGTTCACATGCTACTCTGTCCATGGTCTAATGCAGCAAACTAAATCTTGATCTAAATGATTCAGACACTATTTCAGTAGGTGTGCGTGTACTCGTATGTATCTGTGTGGTTGTGTCATGGCATTGTAAGATGCAATAAAAGAGGGATATAATAAAGGGTAAAAAGATGGAAATGCAAATATTAATATTGGATTACAGGATATTTGCGCTCAGTTTCAAAAGGTAATACTGATTGGATTGTTCACCGGTCCTTACTTTGATTTTCCAAATGAATACTGACTTACCAAATGTAAATGCTCTGTATTTGTATAGCGCCTTTCTAGTCTTTTCGACCACTCAAAGCGCTTTCACATACATTCATTCACTGAGCCTGTGCTCAAACAGAAACTAACATTCACACACATTCGTACACTGGTGGAACACCCACCAGCCACCAGAGGCAATTCAGTTCAGTATCTTGCCCAAGGATACTTTGACATGGGGATTGAACCGCCAACCTTCCGATTAACGGGCAATCCGCTCTACCTCCTGAGTCACAACCGCCCCTACCTACCATTGAATATACATCTCCAGCTGCAAACACGTGAGCACATCCAGCTGCAAACACGTGAGCACATCCAGCTGCAAACACGTGAGCACATCCAGCTGCAAACACGTGAGCACATCCAGCTGCAAACACGTGAGCACAAGTTTTCCAATGTCCTCATTACTAAAATATCAAAGTGAAACTGCTGCGTCTGCATTAAAATTGCTTTCTGTGACCATAAAAATGTAGATTTCTCCATAAATACATAACTCATTCATACTTCCCAAAAATAAACCTCCCTCCCTGTTGACTTGAGGACAAGGTCATAATGCAATCGAGCAGTCCCAGCATGTCAACTGTGAACAACTGACCAAACCTTTAGGCACACAACATACACCCACAATAACTATATTTAAAGCATGGCTGACATTGTTTCCACATTTGCAGTGCACAAGCCACTGCAGCTAGAGGAAAAGATGGTGGAACTATTTAATTTGGTACTCACCTATCTGGTCTTCAGGAATGAGGCTCTCAATTGGCGGCTCCAGCTCAGAGCTCTGTTGCAGGTAGCTCTTCATCTGAGTGATAAACTGGCGGAGAGTCTGCAGAAGCTCCAGTCCAGATGCATAGCTCTGCCAGGCCTCGGTGCCCGCACCCTCGCCCATGTAGCTCAGGAAGTCCTGCACCAGGCAGCCAAAGTATGAGCCTTTATCGCTGGACAACTCTACCACCCTGCGGATCGCCCTCTTCTCGGGCGTTAGCAGCGAGTTGAAAACCCCACTCATCTTGTGCAGGTGCCCTCGCAGGGCCTTCTGCAGGATCAGAGCACTGGCACTAGAGCGACGCTTTGTATGGTGGCCTGGTGGCATCATGGTGAGGTCCTGGTCTTGGTCACTCTCGAGGCTGACGCCATTGTCAGGCTCCTCTTCGTCCTCGTCATCCTCGTCAACCTCATCCTCCTCCATGCTGCAGTAAGGCAGTTGGGATGGTGGGAGGGAGAAGGGGAGGTGGGTGTTAAAATCAGCCACAGTGGGGGGACTAGGGTCATGTAAAGGAGGAAGGAAGAAGGCTGAAGACAGATCCAGAGAGTCTGAGGAATCTGTGGAAAGGCTCATGTCACTTAGCCTCTGACCTCCGCTACTGCATTCCTCACCTGCTTCTTCTCCTGTCCTTTCTGCATGCTTGCTTGTTGTCATCAGTGACAGGTCTGGAGGACTGCTGGAGTCCTGGGCGGGGACCCTGGTAGTTTTAAGCAGTTTGGCCCTAATGAGGGCTTTCTCAATATTGTGGTCCTCCAGTGCCAAGTGGCACTGGGCATCTTCCTGACTGGAGGATGGTGAGGCCCTGGTCTGACGTGGAGAGGATGAGAGAGATGATAGAGAGATGGGCAGGGATGGACAAGGAATGGATATGGGAGTACTGATGCTGAGTCTTTTGGGAGGGGAGGATGAAGGGCTGATGCTTAGCGAGGAGCCCAGACGAAAAAGGAGGCTGGCCCTCTCCTCTACCTTCTCCTTTGGGACATTGATCCAAGAGATCTTCTCTGGCATTCTGCGCTGTCGGACGGGAGGGGCTGAGTGTTGTGCCACAAAGCGAGGTGGGGGTGGACGAGGAGGTGGGGGGCTTGACACACTGTCTGCAGTACTCAGCTTCTGATTGCTGCTGCTGGTTTCAATGTTACTGTCTTGTAACTCTGTGTTTCTGCCAAGGCTCTGCAGATTGCTTTGACCTGACAGGCTGCTGTCACTGTGATCAGCGCTACAGACCTGAGGACTGTCTCTACAAGAGCACCGAGTGTCCTTGTTGGTCGTTTCCAGGCTGTTGCTAATGGGTTCCTCCCTCAGGCCTTGATTTCTTGTGCTAGAGAGATTTGAAGTGGTGCTGTCGTCACCGTCTTGTTGGTGAACCTTTATGAAGAGGGGGTTGATGAAACAAAGTGCTCCGTTGGAGTGCCAACACTCAAGCAGCTCAGATGGGGTGCGAGTTTGAAGCCGAGGGCGTCCTGGGGTGGTTGCCAAAGAGACAGGCGGAAGTGGTCTGTTGGGAGCAGCTATTCCTGCCAAGGAGACTGAGCCCTTCCTCCTGTGGCACAACGGAGCATCCCAAAAGCCTGTGTGAGACAGTGAGAAAAATATAATATGTCTGATTTTCATTTATTTCAAGTTTATTTAACAGGGACAATGCACACTAATACATAAATCAATGTATAATGTGCATAACTATCCTGCTGTCCCTGGACAGATAGTAATAGGTCACACCTAAAAAGATAAAAGGATTAAAATAGTACAGTAATACAGGTCAAGCCCAATATAAGTAAAAATTGACTAGATCAACATAAAAAACAAACAATTGGTCAATATCAACATCAGCACCAACACACACAAGCCAAACTGTAACAATGTATAATAGCAATGGCATACATTTTTGGACATGGTCAAAAAACAATATAGCTAGGACAATAAACAACAGAGGTTTAACCTATCTAAATAAAACCTCATAGGCATAGCACAAGAAGCACAGACAGGATAGAAAAGACAAGATAGCAGCAAGATTTAGGGCAGCATTTACATTTAAAGTTTTGCCCGTTTAAAAACATGTGCAAACTTGATATCACCAGCAAATTAACACGTAAGCTGATCTACTAATGGTGTGCATGCAGAATGACGTCTTTCAAAAGTGCAAGATAGCACCTGTTGTTCATTTATTACTTTTGCCTTAATGAATATGCAGTTTGGGGCGTTCCTTGTTATTGTGCAAAGTAATGGGAGGGTAACATGCAAATATATTTATTTACTACACGCAGTGTGATCTAACAAGCCAAAACGCAATTTCACATGAGGGCAACAGCATCTGTATTTAATATGTTTGAAAGGAAGGTGCAAACCACCAAGTGTTGCGCAGAGATGGCTGCTGTTATCGTTGGCAGAAGGAGACACAGCCGTAATGAAAGAAGACGTAGAGAAATTAACAATATTAGATATTATTCTATATCCAACGTATTGAAATACAATTATTTATTTGAAGAACTATATGAATAGAATAGTTATTTGTTGTATTTTCCTTTAGCTTTGGCAATACTGTTGTATTAACTTTCACGCCAATGAAGCAAATTATGTTTCGACCTGACTTTTCTACATGAGATGGAAAAATTTAGAAAGTTGCGTGGCACTGCGAAGAGCCCCCAACCGCAGTAGTGCATGGATCACGCGTAAAATTTATCCAGCCAGAGGGAACGATCACCAACTGTTCACAGTGCGCCAGTCGTAATAGCGACACAACCCATTGTAGGTATCGGAGAGGGAATGGGGCGTTGAGCTGTAGAAGGAGATCACGGAGCGACCGGGCACGGTGTGGACGGTCGGTGATTATTCCCTCTGGCTGGATGAAGCATGATCTGCTGGCATTTCCTCGCATCTGGGTCATTCCAGCATACTGTATGTTTCTGCTGAGGTTTCCCAAAGCTGTTTTTCCAGGTGTGTTGTACTCAGGCAGGTACATACGATTTCCACATACTCGGGACGCACTGAATGAAACAAACCAAGGTTTTTACGCAGTGGCTACTTTCCTCCCGACTCTCCATGGCGGAAACCATTAAAACACGCAAAACCTTCATTTAAATACTGCCAACTCCATTGTGTTTGCTTCTGTAGTCATCTACGCAATAATTCTTAGTAAATCACCCATAACAGGTACTAAAATTGCGTGTGCAATATTTTAGAATACACACACAATTTAGTACTATTTATTCGGGATGGTAATAAATCGGGCCCTTCGTGTCTAAATGTAATGTTGACCTGTTAGCCACTTCTTTAAGTTAAATTTAAAAGAAGCGCAAGTTTTAATTTCCTAATGTGAATTGGGATAAGGTTCCATTCACGAGCAGCACTGACTGTAAACACAACACCAAATGCTTACAGATCTACAAGGAGTGCAGCAAGAGGTGACTGCATTGTCCCATTGAGGAAAAGTGGATTCGGTCAAACAGTTTTTTCAAACTGGCTCAGTATAGCCTACAGGAGGAGCCACTCCATGTAAAATTTTGTTCATAAGACATCTGTATATGTAATCAAGTTTTTGAAACTTGAAAGGTTATATTTTTTAAAAACATGACAATGATTATAGCAATAGCACTGCCAACTTTACTTACTACTTATTTTTATTTAAAACAGGGACAGTGCATAGCATTTCTGAAAATATGCTAGAGTTAGTCAAAAAGGATCATTTTCATCTGTAGTCTCCAGCAGGCAATAGTACAAACGTACTCTTTGTAGCACTGAAAATACAATCAACGATAAAACCTAAATATGTAGATACAAACAGTCTGTGCTACATAAAAAAAAAAAAAAAAAAAAAACCACTCTTGTGACACATAATTAACAAATAGCATGAAAACAAAATGTTTAGCCTAGTGAAGTGTGGATATTATGTACAGAGCCTATGATAAGCAGCATGCGTGTGCAGTCGACTTACTTAGCTCTCCTTATTAGCTAGGCTCCTTACATGCTAATAACTTTTTAAAGCTGGGTCTCCAACATTAACAGCGTTCTGCTGGACAGATGTGTGCAGCTGTGTTCATGAGGGAGAGGAGAGCGAACGAGAGAGTGAGAAAATGAGGGACGGGTGAGCGAGAAGGACAAGCAAGAAGATGTATGCGCTACGGCGCTCTGGAATCAAATACGATTTTAAATAGGCCTAGTAAAAAAATCAAAAATCTATGTGGTGTCAGCGTTGATATTGTGGTGGGCCGCCATAAATAAATGAACGTATGGGAAACACTGGTTCACACTTTTTATTTCTAATAAACCAAGCTCTTAATGTTGGCACAGTTTCTTATGTGTTGCTGTAAGTTGTTCCAATCCTGAGAGGCTCTGACAGAAAGAGTAGATTGGCCATATCTCCTCTAGTTGTTGGGCCGGTTTTTAATGTGATGTAAGTAGGAGTGGTGGAGGAGCCATATTGTGTAATATCGAGACACAGTCTACCGTATTTCACGGAGTTTGCATGTTCTCTCCTGGTGCGCCGGCTTCTTCCCACCATCCAAAGACATGTGGACTAGGTTGATTGGTGACCCTAAATTTGTGTGAGTAGTTGTCTGTCTATGTGTGACCCTGCAATGGACTGGCGACCTGTCCTGGGTATACCCCGCATTTCGCCCGACCCTGTACACAGGATAAGCGGTTGACGATGGATGTTTACATGTTAAGTTGTTGACATTGTAATCTATTAAATTAACATAATCCATTTAGGAAAGGTATTTTAACCCACATACAGAACAGCTTTCAATATTGTTCCTGTTCTAAGTGTAGTTTATTCAGGAAAGGGGTCCAAATAATTTTCAAAATCAATATTGGCTCTTTTTCACTTTAATTACGGCATCGGCTTCCTAAAACCCACCCTCGGGCCCTAGCAAATGCCAAAGAAATATTTTTTTCTAATGCTTCACTCCAACAGCAATAATTACAGTGTGAAGGTGACTGTATGTGTATGTGGAAAGTAACTAGTTATTCTCTATGTAACCCCCAAAACTCTGGTACATCTTGAACCATGTGTTGTGTATCAGTTTAGCCCCTACCAACAATAAAACTGTCAGTTGTCAGCTATTTGTTTCCTGCTGTTCTTTTTTTATAGCTTACAGTTTTATAGACTCAAACCAAACTGTTATACCACAGTGAGCGGCAGCAAGAAATAATATGCTGACAAATCATTAACTTATGCCAACTCATCCACCCCCAATGACTCAATAGTCCTGTAATAGTAATAGTCCTGTAAGTCCTACAATTACAACCAGTCTCAAAAAACTCAATGCTGCTTTGTGCAAAATCACTGCTCTCTACCTTTGTAGTCTGAGAGGGTAGACCTGTCAGGGAGGATTTTTCCAGGAAATGAGAGGACAAGCGCACTGAATTACTGTAACAACAGTTTGTTGAACCTTTAGAATCCAAGCGTACCAGACAGAGCAAAACAAGACATACACACACCAGTGGGAACAATACAACATGAACAATATGAGTTACAGTCACAGAGCAGCTCCTTCACACAGCTACAGAGCAGAAAAGAGAGGGCAACAATACTCACTGTGATCTCAGCGATGCAAATGTGAGCTGTTAATCTCACACTCCGTGTAATTTCTCTGTACAGTTCTGATGGTACAGCAGAAGACACAGTGCTGTATCTGCACAAGCTGAAACTTGACTAGCTTCTCTGGCTCCCTCAGGCTCAATCTGTGTTATGACTCATTCGTCTGTGGGCTGGCACAGTATTCCCGCCTCCCTCCCTTTCAGTTGAAGTCTCTCTCTCTCCCTCTCTCTCTCCTGACACAGAAAAGTTTTTCCTACAGTACAAAGTTTATTCTCTATTAAAATTTCATGCTTTTATTACTGTATAAACTATACTGCTATTTACTGTAATATTAGATACAGTTGATAATTACAGTACAATTTTTTCTTGACACTTGTAATTTGTGGAATCGTTTTGATTACTCCGTTATATGTACAGGCATGTTCACACAAGTACATGCAAAGCACACCAAAGCGCTACAGTGTTTGAACGCACACACAAACACACGGTACACCTGGGGCAGAGAGGAATGTGGTTTGGAGTGGTTGATGTTAGTCCTGGGAAAGTCAAAGGTAAGTCAGGGATAACTTGTAGAGAGATATGACAGCTGAGCTGGAGCTAAAAATACAGAGCTAACACACTGTAGGGGACATGAAGTGAATCACTTTGCCTTCTTCTGGAGCTGAGAATATTTCAGAAACTTAATTACTGACTGGAGGAATGTAGTATTTACATCAAATAGGTGGCTCAAATAAACATACTGCAATTGTGGGCAGCATTTGTCTTTTTATTGAATTTTACCATGCTCCAACACTTGAGCTCAGTTATAAAAAGTAAAAATCATCTTAACTGCTATCTGGCTGAGTCTGTTGGTTTTACTATAAAAATAACTTTAAACTTGAAAACTTATCAAGTTTAAAGTTCTTCACACTGTCCCTCAGTGTGACCATATAAAGTTTGGAAATTAGTATATTTTTCCTGTTTGTTGTTTAAATGGTGGATTAGCTTTTTTAAAATTGACATTAGATTTTGGAAAACAGCAGGAGCCTCTGACCTGACAAGATAAGCCAAACCTGCAGCAGAGGAAAGTAGATCAAGCCCTTACTTACAGACACTTGTACTGTAGCTGCGCCAGGACTATTCAGGGACAACCCTGTTTCTCCAAAGTTTAACCTACTAGTAAACTCTAACCAGTATACTGACAACAAACATCAGTATATCAAACATTTAACTGAAAAGCACAGACAAGCTGCTAAATATGAGATGGCGTGCATGCAGTTTAGCTAATGCGTAATACATTTTTCATGAAAACAATGCCATAAATATCCTAGCTGTGTATTCATTTTGCAAGTATCACTGTCAAAAAGTCACCAAAAGCCAATGTATTTCATTTATTTCAGGTATTTGTTCCACTAAATACAAAACAGAAGACATTGACCTTTGAAATACGAGTTTGACAAATAATCTTAATTCAAGATCCACTTTTTACTTTTTGTGGAGCTGTTATCTGCATCATGTGGCCTTCATGAAAACCGCTTCATGATGTTGATTTGAAGTTTGAATTTAAATAAAATTCTTTGATTTTTTATGTTACTTAATTAGTTCTACAAATGCTGATATAGTGTGTTCTGACCTCGTAGTGAGGTAGGCTAACTCAGCCTACTTCTGGATGTGCGTGGGTGGAAATCACTTTACACGACAAGGAATCTCCGTTTATGAACTTTACTGAACTTCAGCAGGTGAGTACAGAGATGCAGCTGTTTACTCCAGAGAAGGCAGTTATGCTGGGTTGTGGCTAAACTCGTGGCAAGTATCAGAATTTGGGTTTAATCAAATTCTGACAACCCAATGTACAGGAAAAACATAGGCTTGGTGGTATCCAGTGTAGAAATACTGATCGGTTTCTGGGAATGTGGGATAAATAGTTTGGGGGAACATGTTTTTCTCAGATGTCTCCATTTGGGGGTCTCCATAGTAGCTGGGATAAACTGGTCCTGCCAAGCTTCTCACACTTCAACTTAATAACTTGATAATGAACGTAAGCGCCTTCAAAAGGCATCACAAAATATGACAATCACAAACAGTATCCTTAATCAAACTGTCATTACAGGTGGAGAGCCATATAACAGGTAATTAAGTTATAACGAGTCAACAGTACTTTTCTCATGTTTCCCTGCCATAAAGGTTGTTCTTATGTCAGTCAGAACTGATTCATAAGCCGGAACCCTTTAATAGAAAATACAGAGAAGATGCATGTCTGTAGGTCTGTATATAATAATGTTTGCCTTGCTGGTCATATAATTAGAATATCATCAAAAAGTTGATTTATTTCAGTAATTCCATTCAAAAAGTGAAACTTGGATATTATATTAATTCATTCATTCATTACACACAGACTGATATATTTCAAATGTTTTTTTCATTTAATTGTGATGATTAAAACTGACAACTAATGAAAACCCCAAAATCTGTATCTCAGAAAATTAGAATATTGTGAAAAGGTTCAATATCGAAGACACCTGGTGCCACACTAATCAGCTAATTAACTCAAAACACCTGCAAAGGCCTTTAAATGGTCTCCGTCTAGTTCTGTAGGCTACACAATTATGGGGAAGACTGCTGACTTGACAGCTGTCCAAGAGACGACCATTGACACCTTGCACAAGGAGGGCAAGACACAAAAGGTCATTGCTAAAGAGGCTGGCTGTTCACAGAGCTCTGTGTCCAAGCACATTAAAAGATTGTGAAACAAAACCCATTCAAAAATGTGGGGGAGATTCACAAAGAGTGGACTGCAGCTGGAGTCAGTGCTTCAAGAACCACCACGCACAGACGTATGCAAGACATGGGTTTCAGCTGTCGCATTCCTTGTGTCAAGCCACTCTTGAACAAGACACAGCGTCAGAAGCGTCTCGCCTGGGCTAAAGACAAAAAGGACTGGACTGCTGCTGAGTGGTCCAAAGTTATGTTCTCTGATGAAAGTAAATTTTGTATTTCCTTTGGAAATCAAGGTCCCAGAGTCTGGAGGAAGAGAGGAGAGGCACAGAATCCACGTTGCTTGAAGTCCAGTGTAAAGTTTCCAC
>NW_025744263.1:28578-34947 GCF_021292245.1 Micropterus dolomieu
ACAAGACTTTCAAATGAGTTATAGTTTGGTTTAGGTTTAGAGCTGATTAGTAGGCTAGAGTCGAAGATAGCTGCAACTCCACCTCCTCGGCCTGTGCCTCGAGGAATGTGAGTATTAATATGACTGGGAGGGGTGGATTCATTTAGGCTAACATATTCTCCATCACCCAGCCAGGTTTCAGTAAGACCAAATAAATCAATATCATAATCTGATATTAGTTCATTTACTAGTACACCTTTAGAAGAGAGAGATCTGATGTTTAAGAGTCCACATTTAACTCTCCTATTCATTTGCACTATTGCTCTTGTGGTTTTAATTTTTATGAGGTTTTTATGCACAGCTCCTTTTCTGTTTACCTTTTTAAATAATTTCGATGGTCGGGGGACAGACACCGTCACTATAGGATTTTCACTAAGTAACTCCTGGAATGGAGGAGCAGAGAAGTGTTTTAGACTGCGACTCTGCGTAGGGTTTTGGGTGGGTAACTGCTGAAAAAGAACGGCAGAGAAGTGTGTTAAACTGCGACTCTGCCTCCTGGTCTCAACTCTGGGTTGTCATGGATTTGGTCCACTAATAAATCAATCTGTCCACATACATCCCTCACAATGTCTTAATGTTGCAACATGTCTGCAGGGATAAAGATAGAACCAAACTGACAGTGCTACTAAAGGTGGATGACCCGGGTAGGGTCGACAGGTTGGAGCTGTGTCTAGTACAGGTCACCCATTTATTTCAATTTCCTTATGCACAAAAACAGTGCCACAATTACAAGGTGTTGTTGGTTCCCATAAATCATGATATAAAGATCTGAAAGTGACAACAGGGCCCTTTTCTGGTGCTGGAGGAAGGAGGGGTGTTCTGCTTTGTCCTGCCAGTCCAGCATTTATTTAAACAGAGAGTGATGGTAGGTGATGGGACCAGCCTTGATACTATCATCAGTCCTCAAACCCTGTACAGGCTCACATCACCAGTCTTGGGACTCAATTTCACTTTTATTTTACTTTACACAGGTTTGAATAGTGCATAGCTTTCCCTGATGGCTCATTAAACAGAACTGAACCAAAGAAAGGCAGTAAAGTAACTCTCAGTAATGTTCATGAGGTTTCACACATAAGTAGGCCTACATAAATAATGAGAACTACAGGGTGCATTAAAAATATTTACTCTACTTAACTAATATAATAAGTATATTACACAGGAGAAAAATGCAAAGGAAAATAAAAGGTTTAGCAGCTATAGCACCATAGAAAGAGAAGCTGGGAGGCAGGTGAAGTTCTGCACACCCTGCAAACTCAGTGATCAGCTTCCTCTGGTAGCAGTGCAGCCTTCTCTTTGATATAAACACAAGTCAAAAGGTCAAACCCTTATTTCCTGTTGGCGCCGCAGAAGGGGGCAGAGTGCCATCTGCTGGTTGAGCGTCCACATAGCAAGAAGGCCTATAAATATGTTAGGAAACTAAAATATGAATTAAATAATATAAACTTAAATAAATAGGCTAACTGCTATCCTAAGCTACATATAACATTAGTTCCCTTGTCCTTATCTGATGTTACAAGTCACCAATGGCCTTACAAATGTTTAATTCTCCTTATGAGCCAGAGTTATTATTTTATTATTTAAAATTTTTATTTCAGGTAATTAGTGTTTGTAAAAAGTGTTTTTTTTCCACACCCAGATTTAGTTTAGTTTTATAACCTACTAAAAACGTTATTTTACTTTAGTTTTAGTCTAAAATGACCTCTTTAACTACATGGTACATGGGCTACTTTTATTTTGAAGGTTTTACCAGTTACTATCCCTTCCAAAAAAGGAATAGACCACGTGACTTCCGTTTTTGGTTTATAATGAGAAACGAATTGACTGAAGTTCAGACTCTCTTCATTCTTTGTTCAAAAAGAAAAAACAATAAAATGAATCGCCAAAAATGAAAAATGGGCCGTTTTTAATTGGTTTTTTGATTCTGACACCAAAAACGGTTATTTGGTTTTTCGTTTTGAAACAAAAAACAGATAAACAGTATTTTTGTTTTAGTATTACAAACGAATTACGGATTATCCAGAGATACCCAGACCGACCAAGGTACGTTTTGACCGTTTGTTTTTTTGGTATAATTAACAAAGGCAGAAACCAGAAACAGGTCGTTTTTCGTTTTTTTTTTTTTTTTTTATCAAAACAAAAATACAAATTTATTACTCAATATTTCCTTTCATTGGTGGGTGGGACTTCATCAACCACTTGCTTCTGATTGGACAGTGTACTTTTCAAAATTAAAGTTCTCCCAAAGAATTTCCATTCCTGCTGTGGCTCTCCCTCTTTGCCTTAAGACGATGCAATGTCTCCACAAAAATATACACTTAGATGACAGTTTATTAGTGAAAACTAATTAAATAATGCAATAAATCCGCCTTCATGATTAAGAGATTAACAGTTTATGAGAGGTAGCGATTCAACTGTATGATCAGTTTGGAGCATGTTTGTGATGAATTAAACAAAGGTATTTCTGTTATTTAGCATTACAGATTAAGGCTTATTTTAGTAAATGCTGTGAACAGTAAAGTGTTGTCAATATTATAAAGATCGATGGCATCGAACAACAGCAAGCACACGAAAAGGATTTACAGAAAATGACCAGCAGGTGCCGCCCTGCAGCTCCCTCAGCTGTGATCACCTGGAGCCACTTAAGAAAACAGCTCCACTGAGTTCATCCTGCTGTGTTTAAACACTCATCACACCTGAGATGGTCTAGTTAGTTTTATACTCAAGACTGCCGACATTTGAACAAATTTCTGAGTAAAAAAAGGGGGTTTGCACCTTTGTAGCCACAGAATATTATATTATTAGAATTGTGTCTGAAGCTTCTATCCATCCATACCGTATGTGATGTGATTTTCAAAACTAGCCTTGATGGCAGATGCAAGCCAATAAGACTAAAGAGCCATATCATATTTTATTATTAATTACTATTGCTCAGGTTTAATCAAATTTGCAAATAAAACAGCTGCTTTATGGAAACATGACGCCAATGTGTCCTTGAGCGTGCGACCTCTGACATGAATAGCAGCTCCGGTGGGATCCGATGAAAATTAACAAGAAAATTTAATAAAAAAATAGGTGAATAAAAGATGGCATTACAGAACAAACATGAAACAAAAACACTGCAGTGGACTGGAAAGTTGTTCCTCTTTTCAGATTTACAGCTTACAGTCCTGATTCTCACAAAATGAATTGTTAATATCCTCCAGGTATGTGGGCGGGTCTTTTTCCTCCAAATGGCTCAGGACCATAGCCATTGGTCGTTTGGTTACTTCTTTGTCACCCAATTAGGAAGGGTGTACCTTACTGTTCTAAGTTGCTTTTGGTTGAACAAAAGCGTCGACCCCAGACGTAGAACCCCCTTTTGATCTACAGGAATACACAGTCCTTGCTCTACCAACTAGTCATACAGCACAACAGGGGTTGTCTCCAAAACGGTCGATGCCCAATCTTAGGAGTCTATGAAGAAGTTAAACAAAAGGATTCTTCTGGCACTAAACAAAGAGGTGTCAGTTTCGTTCACATTACAAAGAGGAGATAAACAGTGGTTTAATTAACATTCTAATGTAATTGTCTGGATTAAAACCCTGCAGTTTTACATTTGAAGGAAAACACTGAAACACTGGAGTACATTAAGTTTGTTGTAACTTTTTAAAACTCAACACTACTCCACTGTGTCAAAACAGCAACCAGCTTTTGTTAGTTTTTATAAAACACCAGGTAGTTGCGCATTAGACTGAATCCAGTCTAATGGAGAACCCAAATGCCAGTGCGTCAGAGATGAAAAATGGCAAAGGGGCAAATCTTTATAAACACCTCCACGGCGTAAAGCGCAGTTACGTTTGGGGCGTTTCCAACTCCAATTTTGCTAGTTTGACGGCAGAAATAATTGTGTTGGCGCCGGGCGCGTGGTTCAAAACAGTCGTACTTAGTCTGTGAATAAGTTATGGGTGTGTAGGGCATAACATGCAATACACCAATCAGTGTCATCTCCCTTTCAAAGCCAGGTGCGTTTGCTATTATAATAGCGTATGAATGGCGCATTATGAAAAAAAAACAATTGACTGATTGCAGACTCATAGCAGAGAGAAGATATGGAAACAGCCTAAGTGTGGACGTGATATAAAAACCCCCTCTGACGATGAAGCCTCTGCTGCTCTGCAGTTTATCAGTGAAGTGTCGGAACTCCAGTCTGTTAACAGACAGACGCTGTCTCCTCTATGAACCGTCTGGATTCTCACTGTGCTGCGTTTATATAAACTATGAACCGGTTGTGGGTCACATCTCCCACACTGGTTTCGTGCATGGGGTGGAGCTCACAGCTGGGGCCGATCAGTGGCGATCAATGGCGATCAGTGGCCGATCACCACTCCTCGCGCCGTGAGGTCGGTGACTCCGTGGAGGCGGCATTCCTGATCAGTGGAAGCCGATGTGGTAAGCGACGGGCAGCCTCTGTGTGTGCTTCCCCAGCGCGGTGGGAGCCGTGGAGTCTGTGTGGCCTATTGTGTCGCATCCTATGTTGTTTAGTTACTTTATATAATTTGCATCGTCTCTTGTATGGGCAGAGATCGTTGTCTGTTGATTAAAGCCTTTTTGTTTTGATTAAGAATAAATACATTAACTTGGCGCATGTTTTGAGTCATCCTTGGTTTTTCCCACCTTTTATTTATCTTTTGTTCGTCCCACACCCCTAGGCGAGCCAGTGACGTAACAGTGGGTCTCTTACGTATTCAACCAAGGTACAAGTTTAATAAACACAAATGACAACGTAGGCTACAAATATTATAATGATTACATCATTTCCAATTAAGAGGGGGTGTGCCTGGACGTTCTCGTTTGATTAGTGATGTGGGAAACCTCTGCCGCAGACAGCAGCCGTTTGAACTGCAAATTTAGTGAAAGCAGAACTGAGCTTAATAATAAAATATGATATAATTATTTAGTCTTATTGGGTTGCATCTGCATCTTTTTTTAAATCACATCAGGTACCGGTATTGATGGGTAGAGGCTACTTGTGCTAAATGATCATCTATGGCTACAAAGGTGAAAAGCCCCTATTTCTTTACTCAGAAATTTGTTCAAATGTCGGCAGTCTTGAGTATAAAACTAACTAGACCATCTCAGGTGTGATGAGTGTTTAAACACAGCAGGATGAACTCAGTGGAGCTCCAGGTGATCACAGCTGAGGGAGCTGCAGGGCGGCATGTGCTGGTCATTTTCTGTAAATCCTTTTCGTGTGCTTGCTGTTGTTCGATGCCATCGATCTTTGTAATATTGACAACACTTTACTGTTCACAGCATTTACTAAAATAAGCCTTAATATGCGAGGCTAAAATAAATAACACCTTTTGTTTAATTCATTCCAGCACCACAAACTAGGCTACATGCTCTAAACTGATCATACAATGAACCAAGCCCTTTCTACCAGCAGGTGGCAGTATTTAACTGAAGGCCTGTACTGTGTCTTTATTAAACGTTTTGAATCCAGATTACTGATACAGATGTATTTATTGTTGTTCATTAGGGCCCGAGCACGACCGTGCGAGGTCCCTATTGAATTTGCTAAGATTGTATTTAGGGCCCGAGCACGACCGTGTGAGGTCCCTATTGAATTTGCTAAGATTATAAGGGCCCGAGCACGACCGTGTGAGGTCCCTATTGAATTTGCTAAGATTATATATATTTAGGGCCCGAGCACGACCGTGTGAGGTCCCTATTGAATTTGCTAAGATTATATATATATATATATATTTTATTTATTTATTTCTGGAAAGTAGGCTCCATTGACAGGGCATAAACATACTCAAAAACTCACCAAAATTTGCAAACATGTCAGAACTGGTGAAAAATTTCGTATTTTATGGGTTTCGCACATGGGCGTGGCAAAATGCCTCGCTAGCGCCACCTAGAAAATTGGAAAAGATTTTATTTTCTGTGGTACGTGTATCTTGTCCAGACGCACAAAAAAGCCTCTTGGAGCGATGCCCTAAAACCAACAGGAAGTCGGCCATTTTGAATTTTACGTCAAATTTTGGATGATTTACACACTTCGTACTTTAACGAACTCCTCCTAGGGATTTAGTCGGATCGACCTCAAATTTCTGCTGTGCCTTCTAAAGGCATTGAAGATGAAAAGTTGTGCTATTTGCGAGTTTTCGTCAATGGGTGTGTCCGTGGCGTCAAAGATCAAGTCTTCGCCATGACACAGGAAGTTGTTGTAACTTCAGTGTACATGCTCACATCTGCACCAAACTGTACATGTAGGATGAGAGTCCCGCCCTGAACACATGTACATGCCGACATTCACCCACAGTCATAGCGCCACCTGCTGGCAAC
>NW_025744264.1:0-906 GCF_021292245.1 Micropterus dolomieu
CTCCTTCTCCCTCTCGCTCTCCTACTTTCTCCTGCTCGGTGTGTCAGATGTTCAGTTACTCCTCTGCCTCCTTTAGCGGTAATGGTACATGTAATAAGAGTAGTTTATTTGTAGAGATGGAGGTGAGGCTCAGTGATTTAGTCCGGCTCCGCACCTTGGTAGATCAGTCTTTAGCTACTGTAGCTAGCCAGTCCCCGGTTGTCGGTGCGGAACGGCCTGAGTTAGCCTGTGGTAGCCCTCCCCCGGCATCTCCTGAGCAGCCGGGATGGGGTGGCTGGGTGACTGTCCGAAGGAGGAATAGTCGTAAGCATTCAAAGCCCACGGGGCACCACCAACCTGTTCACGTTTCTAACATATTTTCCCCACTCAGCGACACACCAGCTGAGAAACCAACTCTGATTATTGGCAGCTCCATTTTGAGAAACATGAAGTTAGCAAAGCCAGCGGCCATAGTTAAGTGCATCCCTGGGGCCAGAGCGGGCGACATTGAGTCTTATTTGAAACTGCTGGCTAAGGATAAACTTAAATACACTAAGATTGTTATTCACGTTGGCGGTAATGACTCCCGGTTACGCCAATCGGAGGTCACTAAGATTAATGTTGAGTCGGTGTGTACATATGCAAAAACAATGTCGGACAGCATAGTTTTCTCTGGACCCCTGTCAAATCTGACCAGTGATCACATGTATAGCCGAGGTGGTGTCCAGCAAACGATGTGGGCTTTGTAGATCATTGGCAGACTTTCTGGGGAAGACCTGGTCTGATCCGGAGAGACGGCATCCATCCCACTTGGGAAGGAGCAGCTCTCATTTCTAGAAATCTGGCCAAGTTTATTAGTGGACCAAATCCATGACAACCCAGAGTTGAGACCAGGAGGCAGAGTCGCAGTCTAACACACTTCTCTGC
>NW_025744265.1:0-16354 GCF_021292245.1 Micropterus dolomieu
CATCCCCGTGTCTGCCCCCCTGTCCGGCCCGGTGACAAATCAATACATAATTAAATAAATAATAAAACAGACAAAGGAGTATATTAATACTCTCTTGTTAAAGTAAAATCTGTCTGGCACAATATGGTATCCAGCTCATCCAGCTCATACTCTATACCAGGCTGCTGGGCAGGACAGGTTTAAAAAAACAAAAAAAAACAAAAGATGGCCAATGCTGAGATAAACATGTTTACTGACCTCAGGTTACTAACCTATGTTCAGAGCTTCTTGTATGAAATTTTGAAGCCAAAGTTTATGATGAATGGCACAGCAGCTGCCAGTGTTTGTTGTCCTCTTTCACGTTTGGCCGCGTGCAGCTGATACTACGTGTTACGTAGGTAGGTTATAGGTAACGGAGGGAGGGGAATAACAGCAAGGGTCCCGACCTCGAATCCGAGTCAAGTCTGAAGTCTTTCAAGGACGAGTCTGAAGTCACTGTGTGTGCGACTTAAGTCAGACTCGATTCCAAGTCTCAAACACGAGTCCCTATCTCTGAGATCTAGTGCTGCTCTTCCTAGCAAGGAGTGGGAAAAGAAGTAGAGAAGGCCTTTTCACTTCAGTATCACCCCAGCCAAACCAACAGGTACTGCATAGGCCTGTGGCACACTGAGATTGCTTCCCAAGTTCTTTGTGGGCACCAGGCCATACATAGCTGTCACCATCGATACTATGGGAGTAAAAGAACTGAATTATATTAACATATTAATATAATAATATAATATATTATATTAAAAATATAAAGCTAATGATAGCTAGTGTAGTGGGATCAACCAGCCTCTCACCTCAAAAAGGAGGTGAGGTCAGATCATGCCATACTCCCCTGGAGTTGGCCTTTTGACATGCAAAAACTTGAGACGCCACCTGGTGTTTTGGTAAGGATCTGCAGAGACTCAGACATGCATCGCTTAAGGATTGTGTATTCAAAGAGCCTTAGTGAATCCCTCTCGCTGTAAAGGTGTCACTGGAGACACTTAGTAGGACAGTCAGTAGTAGTAGTAGCTGTCCAACCCCTCTCTCTCCACAGGTCACCTCCGGACATCAGAAGTACCACCCGTCCTGCCTCAACCTGATTCCTTTTCCCACAGAATGGCTGATTCATAAAACACCACTCCCTCTTCTTTTAGCTGATGTGCAAATGTGATAAGCCAGGAATGCAAAAGGGGGGACACTAACAACCCCTGCCTTCTTGAGCCAACAAATGTTTCATTATAAACTGTGTTTTGTTCTGCTTAAATAATCATCCTTGCTAAGTTAGTAGTGGCGTTTGCCTCTTAGGTTAGTAGTAATGACCCTGTTGTTATCCTTTAGTGATGTTTGAAGACTAATCATAAGAATGTAATCTTGAAGAGTTTCCTAATTTCCTTTTTGTTTTGTTTTAATTTCTCCCTATGATTCCCTAGTAATCACTGTCTGTTTAGTATTAACTAATGCTTTAGCTAAACGTTTCATATACAATTATTAAAACATTCATCCGCACGCTCGTGTGGATAACCTGCTCCCCAGTTCCTAGGACATCTACTGTCCTCTCGTACAACCCGAGCTCCACCAAGAGGACAAAATAAGTACATGCCTTCGTTCTGAAATGCCGTTTTAATGTATAATTGTCACTGTATTTATCCGTTTATAAAATGATGCCATGTTTGTAACTTGCCCTCATATATTTAAGTAAGAATGTGTAACAGCCAATATTATCCAGGAAATATTGAGTAAGTCTCTTTCATTTCTTTTTATCAAATGCTTAAAACTAAGAACGGTATAACCGTTTGACAATTAAGGTTTGACTGTGGGAAGATATTTGATTACAATACGCACAAATGGAAAGTTTTCAGACCGTTAAGTTACACAATTTTAATTCAAGAACAACCAAGTTCTTTTAAGCTTTATTCCGTCGAGCTAGCACCGAAGCCCGGACCCAGCCATGTGGGCCCGCCAGCAGTAACAAAGGACAATCAAACCTTTAACCCGAGCCAGGGTTAAAGGACTCCCACTGCAAGTTTTCTTCAATAAGCCGATCAAGACGGACCTCCGGAGCAATTCCCTGACAGAGGAAGGTTAGGTCCGAGAACACACAGAACTTAGCCAGCGTGAGGCCGACGACCAGCAACCCGGCTGGGAGAAACGACAAGCAGTAAGACTAAAACCCTGCATTCTGTGATCAGTTATGTCCAATAGTTTGTTAATCGATTATCTTTAACCCTTAATACTCATAGCCAAATTTAACTGAGTTATTATCATAGCTTGCGTTTATTAGCTGCCCGTATGAATCAAATTCTCCCCACACGAGAACCCAATTTACAATAGAACTCAACATTCTTGTTGTTTACATCATGTTTGTTTAGCCATTGTTTATTTCTTTGATGTGTATTTATCCGCATTATCCGCATATTTCACCTTAGTTATCTAATAAATTTCACCGTAATCCCAGGAACTGTGTGTGTATATTGTCTAACTCTAAGTCCCTGTCACGAGGATTTACTCCTTCAATATGAGATTGACTGATTGATTTAAGATAATTGAGTGATTATTAACTAACTGATCACTAGTGAATAATTGTATAATTATTAAAAAACGTTACCCAGAGGTCCGGAGACTCTGGGCAAATTGAATCTCCGGTGGTGCCCTTCTTTTCAAGGTTTATGAGTTAAAATTTATGGAAATATTAATTTTCATAATTTCATCAAAATCATACGTAGACCTGCTACACTAGTGATGCGGTTCCTTCACAAAAAACAATTTTCAGAGAGTTTCTCATAAATTTACATTGACTACAATGTCAGACAATATTCAAGTTCTTTACTTGTAGATTTGTGATTTTTACCATAAATGTACCACATTTTTCTTTCTTGTATTATTACCGCTCTTTGATGGTCATTATTTTTTAAATCCTACAATAGCTCTAATATGCAGTTGTCCCTTAACATTTCCATCATCTTACAAATAAAATAAGACTCCATAAGACAAAATAGAGAATTACAACAAGAACACTGTAAAGTTACTTACAAATGTACTCAATACACTGACAAAAATTGGCCGGTAACGTCCTCATACTCTGACATTATCATGGTGCCATGCCATTATGATAAAGCCTGCATTGCCGAACACACCCCACGCAAACACACTAGCTGTGTTTCCATCAATGTTTTTTATGCGCATTATTAAGTATCGCATTAGAAAAGGTTGATGGAACCCAGCAAGCAATAGTCGTCATTTCACCGTCTAGGTTTACTATAGACCTAATTTAGTCCGGCTATGAGTAACCCACTTCTAGCCACAATAACTTTACATGTGGTTACATGACGTTTTTGCCAAAATAACATGCAAGGTGTATGATATTCCATCATGTAAGCAAGGTCTACAGGGATTACAATTTTTTTTGTTTCATTTCTTTCACATGTTTTACATGCAGCCTGTGCGTAGCCACGATTTAGCTTGTAAACAGACCGGCTATTTGTAGCCCACTAAATGATCAAAAATGATTAATAGTGATTTTTGCCCTGGCAGCACTTGAGATGGTTGATATCCCATTATTTTTGCAATGTCAATAATATCTACAAGATATTAAGTGTCATTAAATTGACATGGTCTATCTGTAGCCACAATTTAGCTCTTATTGGCTATTGTGTAGTCTGCTTTTAGCCCTCCCGGCAAAATAGAGGCAATCAGTTGTCTAAAATCAACGGCTTGGCTAGCCAATATTCTGTTGTCTATTAGAGGTAGATATGTAGTCATTCAAAAGCTGTGTATTTGGTCTATTCTTGGGCTGTGGTTAGACGTCTATTAACTTTTCACTGACAGCCCAAATTCAACCTTGTTTTAGCCTAGACCCATTTTCACCATCTCATACACGTCTATATGTAGCCGTTCAATGGTGGTGTAATTGATGACTAGACTAGTTTTGGGCGATGGTTAGACGTCTACCAAACTTTCACTGACAGCCCAAATTCAGCCCTGTTTTAGCCTACGTCTGGGCTCTGTTTAGACGTTTATTAGACGTCTTTTAACCGTGAAATTGCTTGCTGGGAAACGGCAAAATTCTAAAAAAAATCCTTAATTTCGCAAAAACGTTTTTACCCTCACTTGAGGTGGATTTTGCCTTTGTGGAAAAAGAGTAAATGTGCTAAATGGAAACACTTTTTCCAAATAAGTTCTGACGTAGCAAACTTGTAACTCACGGCTGATCAGCTGTTTCTGCTGTCGGCGTCTTGCCCCGGTTGTGCAGAGTTCTGCATACCTGAATGAATGAATCTCTACTTCTACTGAGTGTAATAAAATATAAATGACTCTAAACGTTCATAAAATATATACTTAAAATCATCAATCACCATTAATGGACCCCACAAAGGATATTATAGCGTTTAAAAGAATTATTTGGAGGTGCATGCAATTCTCGGCATAACACCGGATAGTCTATTCCCATAACGTGCGGAGACATGGCTGCCAACTTGCCCGCTTGAAACACATTTCTGAGATTCTAAGATCAGTGGCCATTGATGGTCCTGTTTATTCCAGCCATGTGTAACGTCAACTACTGACATAACTACACTTGCCATAGCCTGGTTTATTTGCTGCAGACCAGCTGATGGAAACGCACATATTTTGCAATTATCTTTTTATTTCTTTTTGCGACATTTCTAAAGTACACTTACAATTCGCATGACAATTAGATTGATGAACAACCATCAAAAACTCTTGCATTAAACTACAGACATAAAAATATTAAATAAAAATACTCTCATTCTAAAAAAGGAGACTGAAAGTGTGCGTTTGTGTGTCACCTTAATGAGTCAAAGTCACACTCATGACTGTGTGACTAACAACCAAGCTAACATGTTTTCCCATTGTACTAAAAAAAAACTCTCACGAAAACCTTGCTATAAAGATAGATTTTTGTCAATGTAGTTATGCCACAGGATCAACCAACAAAAAAGTTGAACCATCTTAAACTTTTGCTGCAGAACAATACGCTGTGTATGGCAGCAGTTTGAGGTATTCACATCTATTCAGTCAACACGTTCTCATACAGCTCTAAACGGCAAAAAAAGGTGGTTTATCAAGCGCCCCAAAATGACATATGGCCGTTGGAAAGTACAACTACATCTAACCATACCCCCAAACAACACATATAAGCGCAACAAAACTACTTGGTTAGGTTTAGGAATAGATCGTTGTTTGGGTTAAAATATGTACATTACGGAATTTGCAAAACAGTATTTAACATATAAATATGTCACCTTTGACTTTCTTCCAGACTTCGGACTCCTGAGAGAAAGCCTGAGTTTACCTGACTCATCCATCTATCCCACCACCCTCCTTACATAGATTTTCCCTGCCACTAGAGTTCGCAGCCTAACAAAAAAACGTAAATATGGGTTGTAACAAGCTATAAAATAATCAACCTACATGGCCTTTATTTCTGGTGAGGAGAGTAGAATGCATAAGTAAAAGAATGACTGGAAAGCAATGACGCCAAAGACAAAGAGCGTTTTTACTTTTCTTGTAATTTGTTGTGGTGATGATAAGTTTTCAGACTTTGGACTTTGGATAAGGATGATTGTTTACTCTCCCAGATCGATGCTGACCAAGTGGTCTCTGCTGTGACGTGGCTCCCTGCCGCTTTAGTACCTCTGCCTGTTATAGTGTGTGAGTGAGTGTGAGAGGTATTTGGTTAAAACAGTGCTATTAATTGGTGAGATAATAAATGCCCTAGTGTTGTCAGATGGGTACGGAGCTCAGAAGCTGTCATGGATGAATGAAATTTGTGCAGGATTTAGCGTAACATATCTCTCTTTCATTCACTGTCTTGTATGCACGCATCACACTCCTTAAATGGATAGTTTAAATGGTTTAAATTTGACTACATTGTGTAAATTCAACACTGTATAATATTTGACATCCCATAAACATATTTAAGGGATGTTTAGGGAAGCTCGGCTTTGGGGTTTCTGGAGCACTCCAAAAATGCCGTCTTTTCAAATATGATTTGTTTTTACACTTGTTTAGTAATTTGTATGCATGAATTAATAAATCAAGAGCATGAATGAGTTTTTTTACCATGACACCTCTTGGGCTCTGTATATGGGCTTTGGAAGTCACTTGATTTTGGAGTGGGTGAGTCCTTCTTAGTCTTATGTTGTCAATATTTTTCTTAAGAAAGAGATTGGTTTGTTGTCTACACACTGATGTTCATGACGATGGCCAGCTACGCTGCTGAGGCAGATTGTTAGGCTGATATGGATGAGATTGTTTGTTAAGATATGACCAAAGTTGTGGGTAAAACCGACACGAGTGGTTCTCAATGGACCTCAAGTGTGATTTCGGTTTGTAATTAAATGGCTAGGTGTTATTCAAGGATCCATGTCCTTGCTGCTTTGTGTGTTGCTGTCCTTGAATGCTCACAATGGACCAGGATCTGTGAGTCTTTTCTTTAATCGTTCGTAATGAGGACCAAATCTGCAGCAGCTACGGTGGGGATGAAAGACAAGCTTTTGCTAGCAAGGACATTAAAATTTCAGGTATTCAACAGACACCTCGAGACTCTTGTATTAGATATGTGAGAGCCTTTTGAACTATAATACAGACAGATTTAGATAAACTTTTTCTACGTGCATCCCACTATATTCCACTCTGTCATCCATGCCCCAGTCCTCTTCACACTTGATCCCCAAATACAGTAGATACCAAATATAATTCACTTCCTCTAACTAATATTGTCTCTTCCTTTTTCCAATTCCCTGTTCTTGTTTGGCCAGAGTTTACTAATCCTGGAAAAAACCCAGATCCTGTTAGGATAACTTTAATTATCACTGACAATCAACTCCAACTAACACAGCTGTTCCATTGTGATGTATTATAGAAATACAAAAGATAATAGACAACAATCAAGCTGCACGAAATAACCCTTATTCTTCAATCAGATGATCGTCACACAAATTAACAGATTGGTGAAATTATTTAAACCTATCTCGCAATACGGTTATGCCTAATCATTGAGACTCACATCCTGCCAGTCTTGCACACAGAGACTACAAATTATTTAATCAAAAGATCTGGGGCTGGGTAATAAAACAAGATGACATTTAATTTTGTTTTCTTTTGTATATTTTGCCAAGTGCCTCACAGAAAACATGGAAGATTTATTTAAATATGAAAGTAGAAGGATGATTCACAAATTGAATGTTTCAATGGAGACGCCTCCTTTGGCTTGAAGAAAAAGTGACATACTACTCAGTATATCACAAATCCAGCTACTGTTCATCCAGCCAATGGGAAAATGTGACACTGCAGGGGTCCCTGGAACTAGTCCCCAAAGTAACGTTTCTGTGTCTGCATTGTCATCACTACCGGCTACAGGAGTGCTGGATGCTGCAGTGATGTTGAAAGGTATGCATCCTGCATCTCTGACCCATTAAAATCTGAAAGGACTGGAGGGTAGCTAGTGTTTGGAAGGGAGAGGAGAGGTGTGTGCTGGAGCTCAGTGTTTTTCCACCGGTGTTTTTGAGGGCGTGTCAGACTAGTTGCTCGGCGAGCATTATGACGCGTATTTACTTGTGACATCACAAGAAAGCGGAAGTAAAGACCGAACTACAAACAAGCTCTTTTCAAGCAGTTCAGAGCAGAGTTTTCTGTGGGAGATGGGAACTCCCTGCACAAAAAAGATATATAACTCAATAAAGGAGAGGGAAAAAGCCAAAAAGCATAATACCACCTCTTTAAGTAACAGTGAGAGATTTTTATGTGGCTCTCATGATAATGAGTGAAATCAATAAGAATTCGGTGAATTTCATTCATCAAGAAATAATTCCCTCAGTAAATAGGTGGCCATTTCCACTGCACATTAGCATATCTGTGGTATATCCCACACTCATTTCATTCCAATGCACACAATGTTAGCTCTTTGACATTAAGGCTTGTCTGAATCCAGATTTCCTGAGATACGAGGCTCATATGGCTGAAAAAAATGTTGCTGTCGCTTTACTGTCAACCCTAAAATTATTGTTTTCTCATGTTTTGCATACCACAATTCATTATTCACCCAAAGCAATCCCAGGCAATCCCAGTCTCCCTGCTCTCCTTGCTAAAATAAATTTTGTTTAGAGTCTCCATTTTACTACACCCAGCACACCAAACTATATATTTTTGATGAAACCTTACCCATAGCTCTGTCAGATCTGTTTGAAGGCACTAACAAATGATGTCAGACTGCTGATATGGGTGTCACATCAGAAAACATATGTGTCATTGTGGTGAACAGTTACAACTTCAAAATGATGCATTTGGTTCTTTCATTTTGAGGATTAATTGACCAGAACCTCATGTTTTCTTCATGTGGCCGATGCCTGGTTTTATGACTTGTGCCAGACTGAAGGACAATCTGTTAATCTGAAGTGTAACATTTTGAATAAAATCAAATACTATTATTATTGCTTGGAAGAGTCTACAGTCATGTCAAGCCATAACTTGTTACATGTAATCCATCCAATGTTTGTCAAGAAATTTCACTAGAAACTAAAAATGTGAACCTCAATTTGCTGAAAAGTCAGGGGTTGACCAAAGTCAGTAGTATTCATCCTCTAGGACCATAAATGTCTGTACCAAATTTAATCGCAATCTGTAGTTATTTGTTGATATTTGTTGTTTTCTGGACCAAAGTGTTGGAACAACCGACCGACAGACTGACATTGCCATCCATAGAGTCATGCTGCTAGGATGGCTAAAAAGCAATTGTAATCATTTCTAACTGCTGAATATGCCGTTGTTCTGGTTCCTGTTTAGTGTCATCACAGTTGTTTTCTTAAAATAAAGAAAGCTTGCAGCCGAATGCATTCAATTAACACTAAATAAAAGGTTTAAATGACTTTGCCACAACATCCCTGGTTGTTTTTCTGAATTCCCTGTTGCTTAAAATGGCTGAAAGTTGTTGTTGTAAAAATTCACAATTTTTTCACTGTTTTTTAATTCACCTATTCTGTCACTGGCTACATGAGTTAATTATTGACGCGATGGATTTACACCAGAGCGGACTGACATCAGGATAAACTTCAGCTGTCCTGTAGGGAGCTGGGATAAAGGTTGTCCTAACAATGGGAGTCATGACGACAGTCAGGCAGTATGACTAAAACATTAGTTGGAAGTGGCTGAAAGACACAGAGGTGTAAGTGATATCCTAGAGGGTAAATGTTCACCTGTCTAATTATAAATACTGTCTCCGCAAGCACTACTTTCTTTAACATAACACACACATATGCACTGCAGAGAATGGATGAGTGTACACATGAGCCATGAACCTCATTCAGTAATGCTCAGAAGGACATCATAGTGCCAGTGGGATCTCAGTGCTGTAAAAGCATAGACATATCCTCAGTAATATCTTTCGTTCTTTAAATGGTGGGCATGTGCGTATAGAGTTAGCTAAAAAACATTTACATGCCCACACGGGTTTGAAAAAGCATCCAGCAGTGAGTTAATTCATCATGCAGTTTTTACACATATACACACATAATTAATGAGTCTGTGGTGTAGCGAGTTTGTCAGTTGGGATTTATGTCAGGAAACAGCAGCGCCAGCAGATCTGTGTTAATGGTATCAAAATGATTTTGTTTGTCAGAAAGACATCACAGACAAACCCCATCTATCGTCCTTTCCCATGTCTCCTCTTCCTCTCTCTCTCCCTCCTCTTTCTCTGTCTCCACTCTCAAGTGTGTACAGTAGATCACATTATATGTTAGCTGTTCATGTATAATGGATCAGCTCAGAGGCAGCGGATCACTCACCAGCTTCACTACACTTTGCTTCCAGCATCTCTTCGGTTCATTTGCTGCACTGAGTAAACGCAGCAACTCCAGCAGTGTGGGCAAAGCTCTCTGTACTCTCACTTTCCTCACACAAATTCTGGGAACCACTTTTTCCTCTGTTACATTCAACATTTTCTCAGCCACTTTTACTGGTTAAACTATCAGAATGCTCAAATACATTCAGTGGTGCACTCTAGGTTTAAGTTAAATAATGCCCCTTAGAATATTATTTCTTGAATGTATTTTATTTGGTCCTGTTAGAAAATGTTGTCCTGGCAAATTATGTTCAAGTTATTGTCCAAACATTAGACTGCAAGTGAGGTAAATTAATACTAAATGAGAATAACGATGCAGTTATGCTTCTGCCGGCATACAAGAAATTATCTTTGCAAATGTTTGCAGTGAAGGGCGTTCAAGGCAACTGTAGGCAGGGACCGACTGGGGCAAAAAAATGGCCCTGGAATTTCTCCCTGGTCAGGCCACTCTCTGGACAAATTATTTGTCGGGGGCTCTGGATCTTTAGCATTCTTGATAATTTTATGCAAGTACAAGTACATCACGAAATGAGCCATTAAAATACCTTTTCAAAACTAGAAACACCTATCTAGCTCACCTCAAGTAATCACTTCAGCTGAACTCTTAAGTGAAATAAAACAAGCCTAATGGCTGATTTAACTGTTAATAGACCACTGGTGCAATAAAATTTTGACCCACCAATTTACTAGAGTAGAGCCAGAAACATGGAAAAAACATAATACTGCCTATACCAGAAATCCACCACTAGAGGGCAACAATAAAAAGAAACACTCTACAGGCCATTTAAATTAAAACTGCATTTGAAAACATATGAACAACAATTTCTATCTTCACCAAAAAAATAGTAAAATGATCAATACGCAAACTCGTCCTAAAGGTGCTCTATTGGATTGAGATCTGGTGACTGTGGAGGCCATTGGAGTACAGTGAACTCATTGTCAAGTTCAAGAAACCAGTTTGAGATAATTTGAGCTTTGTGACATGGTGCATTATCCTGCAGGAAGTAGTCATCAGAAGATGGGTACACTGTGGTCATAAAGGGATGGACATGGTCAGCAACAATACTCAATGAGGCTGTCGCATTTAAACGTTGCTCAATTGGTAATAAGAGGCCAAAAGTGTGCCAGCAAAATATCCCCCACACCATTACACCACTACCGGCAGCCTGAATCTGTTGATATGAGGCAGGATGGATCCATGCTTTCATGTTGTTTACGCCAGATTCTGACCCTACCAACTGAATGTTGCAGCTGAAATCGAGACTCATCAGACCAGCCAACGTTTTTCCAATCATCTATTGTCCAGTTTTGTTGAGCCTGTGTGAATTATAGCCCCAGTTTCCAGTTTTTAGGTGAAAGGAGTGGCACCCGGTGTGGTCTTCTGCTGCTGTAGCCCATCTGCCTCAAGGTTCGACGTGTTGTGCTTTCAGAGATGGTATTCTGCATTCCTTGGTTGTAACAAGTGGTTATTTGAGTTATTGTTGCCTTTCTGTCACCTCTAACCAGACTGCCCATTCTCTTCTGACCTCTGACATCAACAAGGCATTTTCATCCAAACAACTGCTGGTCACTGGATATTTTGTCTTTTTTTCAGATCATTCTCTGTAAACCCTGTAAATGGTTGTGTGTAAAAAAAATCACAGTAGATCTACAGTTTCTGAAATACTCAGACCAGCCCGTCTGGTACCAACAACCATGCCACGTTCAAAGTGACTTAAATCTTCCCCATTCTGATGTTCAGTTCGAACTTCAGCAAGTTGTCTTGACCACGTCTAAATGCCTAAATGCACTGACTTGCTGTCGTGTGCGGCTGATTAACTGTTTGTGTTAACAAGCAATTGAACAGTTGTACCTAATAAAGTGGCTGGTGTGTGTGTGGGCCTCACACCTCTGGAGCCACAAGGGGTTAAGTGTCTTGCTAAGGGACACATAAAGTGGGAATCAAACCTGGATATCATGTAAGGCATGTGTCCTAGCTACCTCATTTGGAAATGACATAACATTAGCTAACATTAGCTAAACATAAGCAAGCTAGCAAATTAAGCATCGTCAATAGTACAATATTCCTGGTGCTTTTGCCTCTGGGGGCTGCATTTTCAACTGCGGTATTTTGGTTATTTTTAAATATTGGTTAATCGGCCCAAATGTCCATCAAAACTACCGCTACTCCCAATGGCCACTTAGCCCTTGACTGTAGGTGGCAGAGGGTCCGATGCTCACATCTCCCTAGATTCAGCAATGCCTAGTGGTTACCAGCGTATCAAGTAAGCTCATTGGCTGATCCAACATCTTGACAGCTTTCTCAGTTTTTGGCGTACATTTCAGCATAGCACTGTCCACATAGGATCTTCTAGCAAAGCATAGGAAACCTGTACTGTCCATTTACTTTTTATGTTTCAGGGATGTAGTGATTCGTTTTCATCATTACAAGTTGATTCCACCAGGCAGTTAGTTGAAGCAAATTAAGTATTTTAACCCTGGCATTGTCTTTGTTCCTTGTTTCTTTCTATGGTGTTCTTGTGGTATGGCCGGTCTGTATTAACTGTTCATAAAGCAAACGCAAAACATGAATTATCACAAGATGATGTGTGACATATTTGAACCAACTTCATTCCTAGTTATTATTTCAAGTTTTACAATTATTTTCAGAATGTATGGTGTACAGACCTTGTTTTTCAGTAAAAGTACAATTGACGTATTATTTTGACTATAATTAAGATTTGTTTTCCACAAAAATTTTAAAAATCTATGAAAGCTATGAAGAAATATACCTCAAGACAGAAAAAAGTTAGTAATTGGTCAATTGTGACCTGGATACAAGAACTGGAGATCTTAAAATATCTGGTTACCTGACCAACTTTATACCCAGTGTTACCCAGAGAGTTCTCCTCTCTCTTCATACATTTCTATTCTTGATCAAGTTCATCAGACAGACATAATTTGTCTTCAAGCGTAGACAGAATTTGTTTAAACATACCTAAACAGTGCATACTGCCACTGGGAAAAGTGTGGGGTCAAGTGAAAGTAAATAGTGAGGGAGAGGATTTGGGGAGAATGGATGAGCAAATCACACAATAAACTGAGTGGGGTGGGCGGAGGCGTGAGAGGTTCAATTTTACGCTTCAAGAAAGAGAGTGAAAAAATATAGGGAGATTAGGACTGGGGCAATTTGAGAGCAAGCATTGCAGAAGGTGTGGGAGAGCCTAGGGGGAAGAGATACAGTGAAGGATACAGGGGAGGTTAATGTAGAGTGTAAGGAAATAATAAAAGGAAAGTGGAGAAAGAAAGACACACAGCGGAACAACAAAGGGAGTGTGTTAAACTGACTCTCCTATTAGACCAGAAGGGTTATTGCCATTAAGGGGTGAGATGCAGTCCAGGAACACTGAAAGTCAGAGAGAAAAAAAGAGGGAGTGGTGGAGTGAGGGATGACGCAGGTAAGTAATGAATTTGATGGACTGATTCAGGGTTTTCAATTTCCCTGTCAGTCAGAGAAACTCAGAGAGCATCATGAAGATTAGATTTATCCAGAAAGTCATTAATGATCGCACACACGGTGGCAGCGCAGGCACATGCACAAACATCACAGTACTGAATTATAAAAGCTAATATGTGAGATATTATATTTGAAATTACTGTCTGTTTAAGTGCTAATTAATGGCTGCGAATTAACAAACTGTTTGCCGTACATTTAATGAGTGTGTCTGCACCATAGAGTTCAGATAACAGGCTGGAAATAGTGACACTGCTCACTTTGCTCTAATGTGGGAACACTCATAGTGATGCACACACAAAGAATTGTCATCCATATCTGCTACTCCCCTCAACTTAATGTAGCTTTATCACATGTTTCAGCTAATTTTTAAAATGTCTGGTGGGCACCTTCACTGTTTGGGTACGAATGAATGATAATGTTGCTCTGTAGCTGCTGGATATGCAAATAATCAACTAAAATGAACATGACTGAGAATCTTCACAGACAAAACCAGAACTGAAGAAGTCTCTTGGATGAGGAACGTCTTCTAGTATCTTCAAGTCCAGTTCCCCTTGATTTTACCCTTCCTTGGATAATGATGACCTGGATGACTGAGAACCTTCACAGACAATATTTAAAAAGTTTTTTTTTCCTTTTCTGGCATTTTACTTGTATTTAATATCAGACAGTAAAGAGGCAGAGTGAAAATAAAGGGACGGAAATATGCGAATGACATGCAACCATGGTCCCCAGCTGAGGCAAAGTTGCTGCAGTGCTATCAGGATGCCCCCATCATTTTTTTCAAGGTTTTCCAAGATCTTCCTTGAGTTATCTCTCTTCACAATGTATTTAGTTTTGCAGCTTTAAGTAGCTCCTCCACTTGCTTTGTGTATTTCATTGTTGGAAAATAATGTCTATTAACAGCACACGAGCATCTATTTTGAGAAAATAAACTCAAAACCTTCTTCCAGTTAGTAGTTTCTCAAATCTTTTATGATTTCTAGAACTATGAAAATCATTAGAATCAAATACAATTTAATGTTAGTATGTAGTGTAGCACTATTTACCCCTACACATCTCTGTCTTAGAACCTGAACACACATTTAAGAACACACATTTGTATGAAAACATGGTGATCAGATGTGTGTGTGTGAGTCTGTGTGCACTGCAGGTTGTCGACCTTGATAACAATACCTTTCTATTTCACAAAGAGCATGACAGTGGAACTTGCATAACCTTGAACTCTACGTCCGTAGAGAAAGCTCAGCAATTTAACACATCTGTAAGGGACACAGCTTCATGTCACGCTGCCCTGCGGTTATTTCCGGGATTAATTAGCCACAGGGGGGTCTAATGTTGATGACATCAGCATCAGACTGGCAGATTAATTAATGTGATTTTCGCTCACAGATAAAATGTGTCTGTTTAACCAGGCAGGGGCAATCTGCTACTAATGTGCACTGAATATTTGTGTGTGTGTGTGTGTGTGTGTGTGTGTGTGTGTGTGTGTGGTTACATGTGTGTGTGAGTGACCACAGCATGCGTCAGAAACCAGCCTGGGTCAATGTTGATTAAATAAACAATTGTGTTTATAGAGCAGACCTTCTCTCAACGCGCATGCATAAAAACATACACACACAGATGCAGGACACCCTTCAACATGCTACACTGTTACACCATATTGTTTTAGTCGCTCGTGACAAAGACCCGAATAATGTGGCTCCTTAAGACTGGATGAATGTTAATGAAGCAGTTATTGAACATCACTGGACTGAGGTTGGACTGACTGTAGTGTGTATATACTGTGTATGCATGGTTACATCAAAGATGCTGGATATAACCGCTGTTGTCCTGGGCTTTCATTAATTAATTTAACTTCTATCACATACCAAGACTCTATTTGTCTTGTGTGATGAATAGATCAAATAGATAACAAGATGGTGACAGTGGCTGTTCATATGAGCACTGAAATATAAGAGTGTGTGTGTGTGTGTGTGTCCATGTGTTTACATCATCCTTCCTGTACAGCTCACAATGTCAAAATTTGCTTGCATTTACAGCTGGGCAGAGTTTGGAGTTCATCCAGATGCAAAGGAACCGAAACAAAGAGCAGAAAACACCATCCAGTATTGGTGTTACTATTATTGAAAAGTTTTGTCTAGAAGTGAAGCAATATAAGTTTTAATTAAACTTTCCAGTTCAGCAACAACAGCTATGTTATAAACTGTTTCCTGGCTGACATCAGTGTTATTACATTTATTAAAGTGTTGATCAGATGTTCATTCAATTATCTCCTTGTCTCTGGGACTAAATGATGCTTTGTGGCTGTCTGTAGTCAATGAACCAAACACATTCTAATTATTTTTATCAGAATTGTGTTTCTAGGAAAGAGCTTGGGTCCAGGTTTACTTTGTGTCATCTGCTGATGTTTGTTAACTCTACAAGAGGGGATTTTCCAGTCAGAGGTACCTAGTAGAGTTTGTGTGTAAACATGTATTGTTGTAATGAGGCAAATCGTATTACCTCAAAATCATAAAATGATTATTGTGTGATTTATCGTTTAGCAGAAATTAAGGCTGTGTTCAAAACCACATACTAATGTGCTATTCATCATAAGTATGACATCAAATTGAGTATGTATAGTGTTCCAACTACATAGTATGTGGGTTTTTTCCCAGATGTATATTAGATAAGGGGGAATTTCTGAGTATGCAGGCGTGAGCTTACTGGACATACTCAACCGCCCACAAAATGCATTGAATCTCTTCAAACGGTTCTAGCAACACTCTGTAGCTTGTTGTTACAATTTCTGTATGCTATTTCATCATTAATTTCACTTCTGAGAATTTTTAAGGCAAAATATGAACTTTGTAGATTTCAAATACTGGCAGTTTAAATTTTATGGCAATTTTTATACTTACAAACTGACAAGAGTGTTGTTTCATTTCATTGTAAAGATGTTGAGCTGACCCCCAACAGTCGAAGAGTCGATGCTTTGATGGCGAAGCCTGATT
>NW_025744265.1:16374-35144 GCF_021292245.1 Micropterus dolomieu
GTGTGTGTGTGTGTGTGTCCATGTGTTTACATCATCCTTCCTGTACAGCTCACAATGTCAAAATTTGCTTGCATTTACAGCTGGGCAGAGTTTGGAGTTCATCCAGATGCAAAGGAACCGAAACAAAGAGCAGAAAACACCATCCAGTATTGGTGTTACTATTATTGAAAAGTTTTGTCTAGAAGTGAAGCAATATAAGTTTTAATTAAACTTTCCAGTTCAGCAACAACAGCTATGTTATAAACTGTTTCCTGGCTGACATCAGTGTTATTACATTTATTAAAGTGTTGATCAGATGTTCATTCAATTATCTCCTTGTCTCTGGGACTAAATGATGCTTTGTGGCTGTCTGTAGTCAATGAACCAAACACATTCTAATTATTACAGACAGTTTTATCAGAATTGTGTTTCTAGGAAAGAGCTTGGGTCCAGGTTTACTTTGTGTCATCTGCTGATGTTTGTTAACTCTACAAGAGGGGATTTTCCAGTCAGAGGTACCTAGTAGAGTTTGTGTGTAAACATGTATTGTTGTAATGAGGCAAATCGTATTACCTCAAAATCATAAAATGATTATTGTGTGATTTATCGTTTAGCAGAAATTAAGGCTGTGTTCAAAACCACATACTAATGTGCTATTCATCATAAGTATGACATCAAATTGAGTATGTATAGTGTTCCAACTACATAGTATGTGGGTTTTTTCCCAGATGTATATTAGATAAGGGGGAATTTCTGAGTATGCAGGCGTGAGCTTACTGGACATACTCAACCGCCCACAAAATGCATTGAATCTCTTCAAACGGTTCTAGCAACACTCTGTAGCTTGTTGTTACAATTTCTGTATGCTATTTCATCATTAATTTCACTTCTGAGAATTTTTAAGGCAAAATATGAACTTTGTAGATTTCAAATACTGGCAGTTTAAATTTTATGGCAATTTTTATACTTACAAACTGACAAGAGTGTTGTTTCATTTCATTGTAAAGATGTTGAGCTGACCCCCAACAGTCGAAGAGTCGATGCTTTGATGGCGAAGCCTGATTTGACTGTCAATCTCACAGTCAGTGAGGGGCGGCTGTGGCTCAGGAGATAGAGCGGGTTGGCCGTTAATCGGAAGGTCGGCGGTTCAATCCCTGGCTCCCCCTGGTTGCGTGTCGAAGTGTCCTTGGGCAAGATACTGAACCCCGAATACACGGCTATTCCGCCAGTGTATGAGTGAGTGTGAATGCTAGTTTCCGTTTGAGCACTTAGGCTCAGTGTATGAATGTGTGTGACTGGTGAATGCAGATGTAGTGTAAAAGCGCTTTGAGTGGTCGAAAAGACTAGAAAGGCGCTATACAAGTACGGAGCATTTACATTTACAGTCGAAGCTTCGCAGCGAAACGAGGATCATGCCATTTTGGCGATATGGGGGTGCTCAACGTCTGATTTTACATAGAACTACCAGTTTTCTCCCAAGTTAATATACAGCCTATTACAGTATACAATTCAACATTTAATGCTGTAAATAAACATGTAAAAAACTAAATAAAACTTTCAATAAATGTTTTTAAAAGTGCGTAAATAAATCTAAAATTGTAACCCTAACCCTGGATCGTCAGTGCGCATGTGTAGGCGTAGCGTGTGTGTGGTGGCGGGAGCAGGATGTGATACTACAGCATTTACTAGCGCATGCGTGTAGTAGTAATTGTAAACATGAAGTGGAATGTAAGTATGCTATCAGGTTTAGTGTGTACATTCAAGCCTCACTTTACTCCACACCCTGTGTCTCATTGACTTTCGTTGAGCTGGAAGTATCTTCTAGAAGCAAAAAGTTCAATATGTTAATGAACAAAAATGCAGAGGTCAAAGCTATCACTTTCTTCCAACAATGCCCCCCACAGACCCAGACTACAGTCCTGCTAAATGATACTTTCCCCGTCTTGTTTCACAACACCCCTCTGTCTTTGTCTGTTTATTGATTGGAAAAAACTTTAGCCAGCAAAACCTCAAGTTTTTGACTATAGCGATTGAGTCAGGAGAAAGAAGTTGATGGAAAAAAGACATTAGCTTACTTCATCTGCTTTCATGTTTGAAGACCACCGTCTGTGAATCATTATCTGTCCTTTGGAAATGTTCCCTGTATGTGTACCGGCCCATTCTGACAAGGCAAATCAAATCTCTGGTCATCGTACCATTACAAAAGAGTGGTCTGATGGCTGAGGAAATCACGGAGTCCTCAGCCAGGACAACTTAGGATATTACTTCTTGGAGAGCGAACAAAAACACAGAAGGGGGCAAAAGGAAACAGAGCGAGAGAAAGGGCTCTGGCTTCCAGATAATGGGTGCAAACACAAGCTTGGAGTAGTTTTTGTGACCAAAGAAACAAATGCAAACCAGGTGTACCAGAGCACAATCTGGAAATAAATACACTGTACTTGGGATAGGCTTCAATAATGGCCAATCACATCAGCCTCTCTAGTCCCCTTTTAAAACAGAAAACAATTTTAAAATGAATGAAGGTCAACTTCACATGTCATTGAGGTGCCGAGGCGCAAATACTGTACATATATAGAAATATCAACACCCTGATTACACCACCTGAAATTGCAGAAAGCCATAGAGGGCATGTGTGTAACAGGTTGAAGTTTTTGTTTTATTTATCGTGAACACTTACAGTAGGGCTGCAAGTAACACTTATTTTCATTCTCTGCATCAAAATGAATCCTTGAAATATTTTCTTGAAAATTGATCATTCTGCCGATTGACAAATTGATTAATTGACTTGTTGTTGAAGCTTTATATTCACGGAGTAATCATTTTATGATCTTAATATATAATAGGCAATACGAAATACGATTTGCCTTATTACAGCAATAGTTACGTTGTAAAATTACCACAGCAATGATTTTCCATGTGACCCAACTATCTCCTTGTGGTTTTTAGATTTAGATCCAAATATGGTTGATTTATGTCTAATGTGGCCTCTACAGGCTACTGTAAACTAACTGTTGATGACCGCAGGGCCACTCTCAGCCCCCACAGGGACTATGTTGGAGCTCCATTAGACTATAATAATTCCTCACTGCAGATGTCAAATAAGCAGCAGATTCCAAATGATTACCCAGTGCAGTCTGACAGGTCTTTACACAGTGATCACAAGACAGCAAGACTGTTGAGATTACAAAATATATGTGTTCCAGTTTCAGATGAAAACATCACCTATAATAATAATAATAATAATAATAATAATAATAATAATAATAATAATAATAAACACCTAATGTACATATTTACTCCTGTCATGTAACCAGAATTCCAGCTTTCTGGATCACTCAACTCGCACTGGGTCCATTTGGAGCCACAAAAATACCAGTGTTATAAGCGCCTTCTTTTGCGCATTCCTGGAAAAAAAAAAACCCAGACAGACAGTGCGCGCGAGAGAGAGATGGATAGAAGGGGCAAACAGACATATATCTTATATAAAGATGCGATATTTATCATAATCCAAGCTTTTCAAAATTCAATTTCAAGTGCCTCTCAGTTACCGTTAGCAAACACCTAACACAATATCTATGGATTAATTTTCTTCCACTATTTTCTTTCTCCTCTCATCATCGTGCAGCAGTTAGAAAATAAGCAGCTAATGAATAAAGACCGTTATGAACTTAGATTGCTGTAAATGCAAATTACCCTACAATGTGGCAGACCAGCTGATTGATGAAAGAGGAAAGTTAATGATAGTCTTAGTGATAACACGGTCACGTTATCACCCAACCAAAACCATCCAGCGCTTCAGCTGCGATCTGCGGAGACAAGCTCTCACTGGAGTTATCTCTGAAGCTCTCTTTCTTTCTCTCTCACACAATATTTGAATACAGAAGTCATAAAACAGAGAAGGGATGTTTTGTGGATGGGCAGAGGACACAGGTTGATTTGAGTAACAAAATGTGATGCAGTAATGTAGCCTATTACGATGTTGCACATCAAATAGCTCCGAAACACCCCAAGAAGTTAAGGCTCCTCCAGAATAAAACCGTGTTTAGAGCACGGGGGGGAATCAACTCCTCATAGGTCAGAAAGTTGTATGTGCCAACCGACACTCATCTAAAGCTCTGAGAGGAAGTAAGTAGCCTAAGCAGATGAAAAGAGTTTACTTTAACAAAACGCGTTTTTACCTAAGCGTCCTGACCTCCTCTTGCGCCCCTGGCACCACCACACCGCCCACTGCTCATCTCCCGTCCCGGCCCATCACCGCAGGTATAGTCCAAAGAGCACAGCCAGCACTCCAAAGATAGAGAAACAAACAAATAAAAACAAACAAAAAACAAGGGCGCCGAGGTTGAGGAAATAAATACACAAGGAAAAAAGCAAGAAAGACTGGACTTGTGACTTCTCAAGTATTGCCCTTGTCCAGTTAGCCTATAATTCTGTCCAGTGTCACTTTGGATTTTTGTTTCGTTTTTTTTCTCTGCAGATTTCCATAAATCACTTTTCCAAATTAAATCTCGCTCCTGTTGCAGTGCACTCAAGAGCGTCGGACTGAAAGAGGCTGAATTGTCGCCGTTTGTGCTCTGCGCGGCAGATTTCTGTCAAATCAGGCAAAATATAGAGGGTGACTTCCGGCATAAACTTTCAAAATACAACTAAATGGAATGACTGTGTGGCAATGGCTGTAGATGAAGCATGTGTGCGTGAGTCATTAAATGTCTCAATTTAGACCTATAGACTTACCCTGCAATGTAAAGAAAACCAATGTTAAATTTTTCAACATTTTATACAATTAAAAATAGAATTTTATCAGACAGTTGCATTGGACATTAGGCAAAGAATATAGAGCAAAGGCTATTTTTTGTGATTTGAATTAATGTCACTTTATTATTTTATTATAATTTATCACTTTACTTTAGACTTTTTGCTATAGCAAAAGAGGGTCCTATCAAGTATGTAATGTGAATTGTTGTTTGAAAAAGTAGCAGAAGAAATTCTGTAAAAATGCTGCTGTGTGAATAAGCTAATAAATCAGAGAAAAGTAAAATGCCTTAATCTATATGGTAACAATATGTCATTGTTATACAATATGTGAAATTTAACTGAAAAAGCCTAAAGGTAGTGCAATAATGCTACAGATCTGTAGAGATTCATGTAGGGGAGACCATGGTTGTAACATGGGTCAGTTGTAACACATCCAATTTCCCCTATCAGGAACAAGTCATTAATCACCTGATTCACTCTGCACATGCTCTGTTTGGTCCTTATTCCAAATGCAAAAAAGTGGCACACTGTGGCAGGCACAGACAATATTAAAAGGAAAATAAAATTGAGGTCTGAAAAGTGAAACCAATGCGGAAGTGCCTTATCCTGCATTCTTTTTAATGGCCAGCAGGGGGACGCCGCTGGTTGATAAAAGAAGTCAGATTGCATTAAACTTAAAGGCAAAATGACTCCACTTCTCACTTAATTTATTACCTCAGTAAAGACTTTCCTAATGAGGTCTCAAATGTTAGTTTCATGTCTCCTTTAACACAGCATGATGTTCATTTTGTAAATTCTGTCCCCAAAGACCATAAAGTAGAGTACGCTTTATGCCAGACAAAAATGGGGGGAAAGTTTACAAGGATGGATCCCCTATTCACTGTTTTGGCTTCATGCTTTATTCAGCTAAGAAAAATCTATTTGTTGGTGTTTTTCTGACTGGAAACACAGAGATCGTGTGTGTGAGGAAAGCACAGAGCACTGTTGTTACATGTTAGCATTGGTTTGGAGCTCATCTGTCACTGGGAGCGGGACTGTGACCCTAGGCTAGTGCAGCAACTGAATGGAGAGAAGCGGGAGGAGCTCAAGCGGGTTGTCACTAAGTTTTTAAGTGAAAGAAGGCTGCCTTTACATGGCGACGATGAAGTTAATGTCGTGTAAAAATTCAAGACTTGGGCCAGATAAGAAAGCTTGAACTTTTACCAACATTTTTATTATCAACAAAAACAGACACCAATTAGAATACAAAAGTTCCACCGGAGTGTGTCAGAGATCGGTGCAAAATAGAGCCCCATTCTGTTACCAGAACAGAGACCCGAGTCGACATGTGATCCTAACTTTACACTATAAAATAACACTTTAAATGATGACAATGTAGACCACCATTGCTCTAGTAATTAATGATAACAATTTAGGCTATAATGCTCCAAAATAATTCACATCAAAGTGGCCTATTTACTGTATGTGTTTTATGGAAGAATCTGATTCATAGAACTGGATTAGAGGTCAGGCAGTATGTGCTTGCATGATGTGATTCACAGTAAGTAGGGACATGTATTGATATTGTGGTCCAGAAAAGCATTGTTGCAATCATGTGGTGAGAGTCCTATATGATGGAGGATGTGATCAGTGTAAATCTTGTAGAACCTAACTGATATGGGTTTTTGGGGGGCAATGCCAATATTAAAGTGAAACAGAGCCGATTTATAAACTGATATTTTGATTTTGAAAATGATTTGGATAGTAGACCCGTTTCCTGTATAAACTACTAACTACTACTTAGAACAGGCCAATATTGAAAGCTGTTCTGTGGGCTATAAAACCTTTCTCCTCCTAAATGGATTATGTTAAAAATGCCTAAGATTACAGTCTCAACAACTGAACATGTAAACAACTGCACACCAATAAGAGAATAAGCAGAGAAAGGATGAGCATATGAATTTGACCTTACACATAATCTGCCATAATAACTACTTTCTATGTAGCATATTCACATCTAGTTTATCCCTTAACATGCACTCCTAAATTCTATCCAAAGCTACGAGAAACCATTTCTCAGCCACTACATGACTGTCTACAACTCTGATATTTTACACATTGCACATTTGAAAGAGGAGTTAGATAACTTTGTTTGGCTGGAAGCTGTGTTAGGTTCAGCTGACGTTTATTTACATGTCCCGTCTGGTTTAGACTGTAACCACAAGCAGTTCGCAGATATATTTAGAAAAAGTTAAATGCTATAATTTAACCGCTCATTGACGTTAGCGCTCATCCACTAATAAACATTGTTTGTCAACAGCGTAGCCTCCAAGGGATGAGTGCTATTTTTATTATTTATCATGTAAGTAATGTATTTCACCTGACAAATGATCGACTCATGATAAACTCCGTTGTTGGTTCTGATTGCTAGACTCAATTCTGGTCAGCCTTGTTGCTTTGTTTTGTGGTGGATTTGTGGTGCTGTTATCAACAGGGGAGTTGCAGAGCACGTGTGTGGGTCGGCGGGTGAGGGTCCTAAAAAACTTTGCGCCCAGGGGCCTGTGACTTCTTAATCCGGGCCTGCTCCTATCCACTGCACTGTGTAAATTTGACCAGCGTTGTTACTTATTAGGTGTCAGCTGTTCATTTTTCTGGTAAGCGTTATTGCTATCATTGTTAGCACATATAGCCTATTAATAAATGACGAAAACACAAACAAGATATATATTATATATAACAATCCTAATGATTGAGCACAAACCAGGAACAGAGCCCACAGATGCTGAACAGATTAGTCTAAAGCACCGGAATGTAAAAACCCTGCAACACCACCCTTGAAGTTGACTGAGCTGGTGCTCTCTGTTGACTCTTCTAGAGACAAGACAGAAGTTCATTTGTTCCAAGGCTGCATCAATTCAATCTAAAGTGGTCAGGTTTCCCTTCTTTTCAGTAGACTTCACATCTTGAATCTAAAGCCAGAGAATGTGAAGGTAGAAAAACGGTTGCTCATTGGTAAGGTTGGTGTTTAGTTAAGGAAGTTCTAGTCTCAACCACCTGCATTTTTCTTGGTTCCTTAACAGCCCTGGAGAAATCAAACATACTTTTATCTGTTATGATTTATCAGTGTGTTTTTGTACAGTCGCACTATCGTGCCTTTATTTTGAAATGGAATTCTTTGAACTTCCGGTAACATTATTGCTAAGTGTGGCTGGTTTTATCCAAGTCGATTCCCAATGCCCGGTGTCCGGTCAGTGCTCCTAATTGGATGTTAGTCATTGAATATTTTTCCTTTCTGACTCATGGACGGCGATGGACTCCTCACAGTCCAAAGGAATTGTATAAGACTTGATTATAGTGTGTTATAGTGGCTTTTATTTAGGATATTTTTTGGCATTTTAAAAAATAAATAGCTTGCTGTATGATTAAAAAAGGACACTATAGTGTCTGTAGACCACAGGAAAAAGATGCAGAAGTAGGAGGTTGGCAGAATAACAAAGGTATGAAGAATGAGGAAACCAGTAGGAAACCACCTGCTGATTGAATCAGTAACACGAACAACATGACTGATGCTAAAACAGCTTAGAATATTTGATGAGTGCCCTAATTTTGGGTGAAGATTCAACTTGGAATTAATGCAGCCTTGGTTTTTACTTGTTAGTTGAAGGGCTGTCTGCTGTATGGAAGTCCAGGATTGCCTATATTTGTGCTTGACGTACAATTAAATAAAAATTAAAAAAATCATAATTGTAATGTTTTCTTATTACTACCAACATTTAAATCGAAACTCTATGAACAAGTTATTATCAGTTTACTACAATTATAAACCTGCCATAATTATAAAAAATGTGTACAGTGTACCTACTACCTAAACTTGAAAAAAATAAAAGCAAACTAGGAGTTTTAATTAAATTAATGGATTAAATTAAATGGCAGTTTGCATTTTCATTTGAATAAAGGTGTGAAGGTGTTTTTTTGTTTTACCTTTATTTAACATAAAGGATACATAAGGATCTGTTCTCTTACAAAGTATGGCCCTGGAGATTGTGCTTGTCAAGCACAAGTGTAATAACATTTATTATGGCTGCATTCCATTTAGGTGTGTTTGCTAATGCTGCCTTGTTGATTATATCAGGCACACCTGTACTTTTCCTGCTATGACAAGCCCAAATGCTCATAAGCAGATCTATTTTGTTAGGTATACTATAAGAAATGGTGCTTTGTACTAGCAGGAAATTATACAAAGTATGTGTTGTTGGACATCAGTTGATATCAAGCTAGTGCTAATTTCAAATAAAAACCTCACAAAAAAGCTACTCAAGTGTTTCTTTTTTCGTGGATATATTTCTCTGTTCCTTTGTTAGCACAACTACTGCTTTTTTAAAATACATTTGAGTCAACTCACAACCTTCAATCCTCCCACTCAATGTTTGATGCAACATTTTTGTTTTTGTAAAAATTACTCATTTTCCACTGCACATCCATGACACATTCGAGTACATTTGCCTTATTGTAGTCATTAAAAAGAATCATTTTTAAAATATTCTATGAGAAAAGATAGTATTTTTTCTTGCAAAGCAATATCCCCATGTAGTTCTACAGTATCAAGTCAGATGTTAGCCTGTGAGCTGAAGAGACCACTGAAGCATGAAAGCAAAGTGAAGACTGTGTCAGAAAGCCCACATGCTGAAAGCAATGACACTCATGAGGGAGAACCTGTTTGTTATCTATTCTCGCACTACAATTCTACGACTTTCTGCTCTGTAAACTGGCTGTATGCCTCAGTGTCATAGAATTCTCAAACAATCGCAGGTTATACAGTATGGAAGTTCAGTGATGCCAATGTTAATCAGTCAAAAAGAAATGTATCGAATAGAATATTAGAAAGATAAAACTATACAAATGTGGATAGGTACAGTGGCTGTACAGCCATATCAATAATAATGTCAGTACTAAAAAAAAATGTATGTAGACTACCACCTTTAGTATGTTCACCACAACTCACTAAAATCTAATTTTCCATGCTTTAGTCTTCCGTATTGGGGTCTCCACCCTCTCCAAGATTTTTCCTGATGCTGCCAGTGCTATTTGGGACTGCTTTGTGGAGGAGTTCGTGGCTGTGCCCACCACAGAGGTGTGGAGGTCAATAGCAGAGAAGTTTGAGGAGCGGTTTCCTCTCTGCTCTGGAGTGCTGGATGGCAAACACGTTGCTCCTGATAACTCAGGATCTCAGTTCTTCTACTACAAGGGAACATTTTCATTAGTTCTCCTTGCAGTTGTGGATGCCCATTATAGTTTCCGGGTGATTAATTTCAGGTGCTATGGAAGAACAAGCAGTGGTGGGATTCTTGCCTCAGTGTTTGGTCAAACGCTTTGGTCAAGCGCTTTGGTCAAGCTACGTCAATCGGTGACATCCAGACAATCTCAAGGCTGCTACGCGAATTTCACACTTAAGTTGAAAAATTTCAAGTCACATGATGGGGCGTTGCAGGGGATTTTCCCATTGCCCAACTTGCGTCACCCTCAGTGCTTCCAGCACGCCGCCCAGCAGGTAATCACATCCCTCCGCGTATTTACGATGACTCTGAATGTAATTGCGCCTCCCCCAACACTTGCATCAAGTTGTGTGTAAAACCAATATAACAGCTCATGTTGCTTGCTTGGGTTGTACTGTAAACACATGTCTAATGTTGTTTCTGCATAATGTAACTAGAATGAAAGTGGTTGTGAAAACCCTACTTTTTTTTTCAGGACTTTTTTTGATTGGAGAGACCCACATTTTCTTTTAACATAGCACCAACATTATCATTCTGAAAAGGGTATGACTAGTAAGGCTTCTCTCCATGCAGCAGGACCTTATGCTGATGAGGCCATCATGACTGCCACGGCCTTGAATGAGAATCACAAAAAGCTCCGGGATTCTGTCAGAAAGCACTGAATCTTATTTTTGTAGGAATCTAGACATGTAAATGAGAATGCATTAATGTGAACCCTGGCTCAGCATTATCAGATGCTAAATGGTCTAGGAATTATTGTTTTTCTACCTCACTCTCATCTCATCTCTGATATTGCTGGTGGTCTTCATGAAAAATGCAATTCAATATCAGAGTGGCCTCTGAACTTGACGTGTTGCAGTCTCATCTTTGTTTAACACAGACCAGAGCCTTTAAAGGGTGATCCTCAGTCATATCCAGTGCAGTATGGCATGGAAACACTGCAACAACACAAATGTCCACCATCATTTCAGTGCGCATACACAAACACACAACATGTGCCAGTATGCATGTTTGTGGATTTACACAGACGTGACTGATCAGTTGTGAAAGAAGATTGGATTTTATAGCTCTGAGAGAGTGAAAAGCTGGAAGAATAACATCTTCAGTAATGTCACATTTTTTATGGTTAGTTGAAAGGACTTTATTAGAACAAATAATTAATTTACTTCTACATCTTTCACTCCCCCTCTCACACACACAGACACACACACAGTGTAAATATTTTAAACGTTAAAAAGGGATATCATGTAATATAACATTATATAATGACGTGTTTGTAAAAATATATTATTTATGTACTTGCCCACTGACATCAGAGTGGGTTAAACTGCAATGAAACTAAACTTTAAGAATATGAACGTGCATTGCTGAAGCATACTGATAAACTCCATCATTACCTTCCAACCAGTTGATAGTGTTCACACTGTAAAGGATTTCTGGCCCAGAAAAATTCGAAAACATTAGATCTACCCCAGTGGTCATTATCTGCCTCACTATGATGTCGCTTATTTCTCAGCACCTTCCACCACCACCTCAAATGATACCATCAAGCACATGAAAATCCTTGATGTATTTTCCCAGATTCTCTTTACATGCATTGTTCCTCCCCATCAGTGAGATTAGCATAAAATCAATTTTCATTCCTTTGCTGACAACATTCAGTCAACATGTACTCACATGTGGAGTGAACTGCAAATTGCCCTTTTTTTCAGATTTAAAATTTTAGTTTTACTACTTAATGTTGTTATGACTCTTGCAGTTGTTGTCATTATTTCTATTTGTCGTTTGATTGTTGGATATCTGGCTTTAGACGTGGCGTTCTCATGTGCTTGTTGTGTGGTTGTTTGACCACAAATGTCTCTTGTTCTCAGCTCTCTCTTGGAAAAATATCTCAATGAAACTACCTTTGATCCCTTCATGGGATGCGAACCTTATGTCAATTGATAAAGTAACAGTCGGACAAGAGGAACTGCATGCAATTTCCTTCCAATAATTAATAAAAGAAGTTCAGCTGTTCAGATGAATGTATGTTATATAAAATGTATTTATGTTCTAAAGCACCAATATACCAAGGAAAATTCCTCATATGTGAAAATGTACCTTGCAATAAAACTCATTCTGATTCTGATTCTTCTGATTCTAATGAAACAGTCACTTCACTCCTGGTTTCAGTGGCAATCCACCACAAGAATTGACTAGAATGGCCGCAATTTAAAGCGAGCTGCAAGTGATATTTTTCTAATAACATCAAATGACAATGTAACAGTTTGAAAGAATGAACCTACAGAGAATTATCACCTGAATCTGCAGCTCACCTCGGCTTTAGAAAGCTTTAAAGCAAGTTTTAGGTCATTGTTTAGATGTACGACCCATAACTCTACTGTTTTAGTTCACTCCCTCTGATCTTGTAGCATCATTTTTAGCCACAGCAGGCAGCTGTTTTCAGTGAATTAGCTCTAAACACCACTGTATCATCTGCTCAGCATTTTGCAGCTAAAGAGCCAAATACTAAAAATATGTCACAGCCTGTCTCCATGTTCCTCCCCTAGCCACCTTTCATTGAATCTGTTGTGGGATGAATCATGACAGTGAGGAGCTTTAGGACAGGAGTGATGTGGTCAGCAGCATAGTAGTGAGGGGGACAGTGACTAAGCAATATCCAGAATAAAATGAGAAACCTATTTCCATCATTACTTTTGCTAAAACATTTCTGAATTAATTAAATTCCTCAACTCATTGGGTATTTTGGATTGTTATGGGATTGTTATTGCATATGAACAGGTGCAAAAACGTGATGAATGAATGGGAAATAAAAGGTGTTTAGCTAAAGAAGTTTGTTTATTACCACTGATGCACTCGCAATTGCATATCGATATACAGTATGCAATTAATTTTTATTAATTCGATGAATTTATTACAAACTTGTAATTTAATTTTTTTAATCACTTGACAGCCCTATTTCAAACAGTAGATATACGTTGAGAAGAGGGCTGAAACATACAGAGATTTCATATTGTGCAGACTTTCTTGAACACTTCATTACTGATTACCCCCAATAACCACTACAAACTTGTTAATTCAGTACTTTCTAAATGCTTGATAACAGATGTAGCAAATAGGGTATGGGATATGTTTATGTAAAGGGCCCAGATTTATATGCTACGTTACTTGATGTGGTCACAGGAGCGGGAGTGAGTGAGCAGGCGACCAAAGCGTGCATTGAGAAGCAAATGAGAGCTGCAAAACCCATTTCTAGATATATAAATAAACATTCCTGAGTAACGCTTCCCTCTTTCAGGGAAATAATCCTGTTGGCCTTGAATGTAAAGCAACTGAATTTGAATCAAAACAGACATAAATGAGAATCATCAAATGCATATATGTAAATGATCTTTGCTTGTCTTTTGCAGCTGGCATTTATTTTACCCATCTCACATTTCTAAGAAATATGGTTTTAATGGCTCTTTCCTGTGTTGCTTCAATGCCATGTGAGACAATGTCAGGAACAAATCTGGAGGTCCACATTTCTCACCTCACATTACTGTTACACAGACAATAAACTGTGAGTGGACATGGGATGGGACAGAGAACAAATGAAAAGAAATAATGTCATGAAGTGATTGATGTAACTTTCACAGACACACATCACTTCAATTACACTTAAGACAGAGACCTAATTGCAGTCAGATTGCATTCATAAATCAGGCCTTGAAACCCAGTCACCCAATTGAAGACATGAGTGCACATATATAACAAACCCACAAAGAGGTAAATATGTGTTCCTCCATCTAATCCTAACACCTACAACACACTAACTCACCAGCAACCCCCTCATTAACACACACACACACACACACACACACACACACACACACACACACACACACACACACACACACACACAACACACACTGACTGAAATGTGTCACAGAAGAGAAGACAGGTAATTACATGACACAGAGACACACTTGTCTCTCAGGGTTTGGCAGTTGATTTTGCTTTGGTGACAGGAGAGCAATCAGAGTGTGAGGCAGGGTCGAGAGGGATTATCTCTCAGGCCATAAACTACAAAGCCTGATCTCAACCCTGCTGATCAAAGGGGAGGTCATTCTGATCCACACAAATGACCACACAACCTGCCTGCCTGCCTTTATTCACATACATCACACACTCAGCAGCAGCAAACATCTGCATTCTGCAGCTCCCCCCAGTCAGTTGGATTTATGATCATTCACATATTCCTCCCAGCAGAAATGTAATGTGTGTGTGTGTGTCAGAGAGAGAAATTTCTTGCTGTTGTACTCACAATTCATAACACGGTTGTTGGCAGAGGTATCGGTCTTATTGGTTGTAATGAGGTCATGAAGTGTGAATGTGTTTTGGTTTGTTGGTGAGGGAGAGAAAGAGAAACGAGTCTGTGCACTGGCATTTCTTGTACATTTCTCATATTCTTTTCTAACAATAAATACCCCTGATACAGCAACCATTCCAGTTCTTTGATATTTAAATTTACCATAGGCCTACTGCAGATAATGTCTCCTTGGTGAACTCTGGGCTTCCTGGCAGAGTTTTAAACTAAAGGTTACAGTATATTTTTCACTTCTTATCTGGGGCCTATATAAAGCGAGTTCAACATACCCAGGATATCTTTTCATTATCTAGCTTCACTAACCCTAACAATCTCAATCAGGCTATAAGCGGTCACATGACGCTGGTTATCAGCTGGGTAAGTCAACCCAATCCACCCGTGCGTTCACATAAAAGGGGTGGTGTTTGCTGCATATCACATGGACAAGTCTACTGGCAGTAGAGCAGCATATTTTGCAAACAAAGAGCAAACTGTAATATATGCCAATGCAAAGAAGTTAAACACATAATCTAGACTGAAAGCACCACAGCTGCAGCTGCCAAACAAAAAATGACTGACTGTGTGAATGCGTAAATTAACAGGCTTATAATTTCACTTTCCCATCATTAGATTATGACACGTGTATTCCATTAATGAATGTGTTTCTTAGATGTACTCTAAAGCTGATGATACACAGAGCTACATTGCTCAAAAAGTTGCCCTGTGTATCATGAGCTTTATGGTGTATATGACAAAAGCCGCAGGCACTGAAAAAGCTGTCAGTGTGGTGGTGATGGGGGAGTGGATAAGACACATGCCTTTGGTGTGGGAGACCTGGGTTCAATTCCTTACTGTGACACATCCACTCATGTGAGACTTCTGACCTATGGAGCAATTGTAAGTCACTTTGTATAAAAGCGTCATGTGAGTGCGGCCTGTCATATGTTCCAAGTGAAAGCACAAAATGTTACAGTACACTAACATGTTGAAGTTGTGTGTTTTCCTGAAACTAGTTCCTACACACAGCCAAGCTGTTAAAGGATCAGGACTGAGTATTAAAACATTTCTGAGATCCCTTTTTCTTTTGTCCTGTATGGCCCAGTGTGGTTCTTGTACTGTTCTTTGTGTGTCAAGAGAACACTGACACACTGATGGCTCTTACTTTTTCTAGTTTGGTACAGGCTGTCTCCTGGACACAAAAATATTCACATTCCCTTTAATTTGGTTGTGCTCTGAAGGTTCAGGACATGATCACACCAACAAAATTTCAACATGGTGCACTTTCTCCACCGTTTATCAATAGCAAATTTTAAGGTTCTAGATTCAAGGTCGAATGTATTCATCCTCATCCATCATGTAAAGTACTTCCTTCCTAAAACTACAGCAATGCTAATTACAGAACAAAGGAAATGTATTCCTATAAAATAAATTAGATAAAAATAACAAATTGTATTCCATAATATAGTGTTTTAAAGTGGAGGGAGCTATTACTTTAGCTAATGCTGTTTACTTCCCTAATAAAATAAAAATGTGTAAAGACCCCGCTGTGTGGCATGCAGTCTGTTACACATCTTCAATTAGAAGCTGTAACTGTGTTCTTACAGTCAATGTGCTTTATGTTTTAGCTGGCGAGTTGGTGAGCTTGCGTCTGACCTGCCTCCATGTGCAAAGCATCCCCATCAACCATCTCACTGTTGTGAAAGGAAATCAGGCCAAAGTGTTGTAACATCTCCGCACTGTCGTCTATTGACCACTTACTTCTGCACACCTTTGTGGTGGGGAAGTCATGACTTTTTGAGCAGAATAATGAGAGCAGAATGTGAAGTGACAGCAGGTACTGAACTTCACAAGTGTCTTTGAGGTTCACGTTCATGTTTGTGTATGTTTGTGTATTTTACTATATTTGTGGTGTCCAATAGCTGGCAGCCCCGCTATACTTGTTGGGTCCGATAGCCCATTAAACAACAAATTTAATGGGCTGTTTGAGGTAGTTGTGATTGAAGGTTAGGGTACAGGGAGGGTAGGGAATGCATTAATGGTGGGTCCCCACAAAGATAGTGATACATTGATGTGTGTGTGTGTGTGTGTGTGTGGGAGGATGAACGAGAGAGAATGAAAGAGAACCAGAGAAAAAAAGCGACACTAATTTATTCCATTAGAAATTCATTCCAATTAAAAATATTGCACGTCACATTTGGAGCTGCACTAAGAAACAACATAATGTATACATTACATGTGAAGCACAATAAAAGAGATTTATTTTGGCATCGGTATCAACTGTCTCCAAGTTATAACAAGGGCACCAGTGAAAATTAATAACATTTGTGGAAGGCAAGTTAATTATAAAGCATGTTCCATATACAAAAGCAATCAAAGGTGCTTTACATAATAGGGAAGGCAATTATAAAACACCGCTCCACCACTTCAACATTGTGCTCCTGTAACATTGTTGGACTCATGATGGAGAGTGACAAAAGGATCAATATTGATACAGCAGAACCAGAAACATCATATTTCTTATCCCACACCAGAATCCATGTTTTAATGTTTTTATATGATATGCTTTGGATTATGTCATCCCTATGGCAGTATCTGGCCCATCAATGAGAAAAAATATTTTCGTAGGGATGTCATTTTCATAGGTTTGTCATTTGGAAAACCATTTTAAACTATTGATGACTCATTCTGCATTTGTTGTATTAATTTAGCATTCAATGAAAATATTTCTCAATGTGATGCTGCTGAAGCAGTGTTTCTGGGACCGGGCCCCATTGAATACTGTACAAAAATACATATTTTTTTCACTGATTTTTGTGAAACTGGATCATATTTGATTGAGAAATATTAGAAATATGGAGAAAATTATCAGCTAACTAGCTGCTGTTATTAGCTCAGTTAGCTGTGCAGCCACTGGTCATGTTGTCTCTGTCCTAACTGGGAGCTCGTAGCACCGGGGGAGTGTTTGTGTTTACCGTATAAAGGTGTTTACACCTTTACTAAAGCACTGGAGGTTTTCAGGACAGGGGCAGGGGGACCCACCAGGGAGTGACTGCGGGGTGCATTGCCTGCAGGAACCTGCAGGTTAGAGGTGCGCGCGGTGATCAGCAAATTAGCAAAGGCCCGATAGGCACCTGTTGGTGAGCCGCGGGTGTGTTATGCTTTTCTCCTCCGCGTGAAGAGCTGGAGGTGTGGCTGGCCTGCCACAATTGCTTTATCCATCAAGAGAGCCCGGGATCAGGGCGGCGTCTGGCCGGGGAGGCTAACTTTGCCAGGAGACCCAGGTAGGGATCGTCTGCGTAGTTGGTGGGATTTTAACATGTTTTCTATTATCTTTTATACATAGCCTACATGTGTACAAAATAATATGAATGCAACAACTGTACAGAGCTTTGTTTAGTTTAGTTTGGGTTGCAGGTCGTGAGTCACTGTCTTGGTGGTTTTCTTTTCCTTGTTCTGTTCTGATGGTCTGGCTTAGTGCTCATCCTGTGTGTGGGATAAAGTTGCTCCTTGCCCATTGATTGTGAGCTCCCCTTGTACTGGGTTAACTGTCTGCTGGTCATTATATTTACTGCATGTCAGTCAGCCAGTATGTGTTTTATGGGCTCATTCATATCTCAGCCAACTTGTCTCTTTGTGCTTAGAAACTACTTTTTTTATTAATATAGGTTTACATTTTAATAGAGCCTAACTGCTTTCCTGTCATACTTGCCTTCAGTGTGCTAGGGACCTGATGTTTGTGGCTCCAAATGGAGCCTCCACTAGCATCCAATTTCTTAGCTGTCTATCACCTACATTTATTGCATTTCACCTATTTAACCAAGAATGATAGAGCTAGAGACTGATGTAACTAATTTTTTGGGACCACTGGGTAGTAGGAGTAGGGTAGTTTAGCTCTTAGAGTTTTCTGTATGTAGGTTTTAAATTATACCGTAGAAGTAGCATGTGCTTCATAGATTTGTAACATTTATTTAGACAATGTGTTAGTACTTCAAATATATATATATGCTTAGTGTTTGTGCCCCTACAAGCTACTGATAGCTTAAAAAAGGTGTCCCTTTTCACAAATCTGCATTATTTCTAATGATTGTACTTGATTGTACTAAACTAAACTGGACTGAACTAAACTGAACTGAGCTTGGCATCGTGTAGCGACAAAGACTAAAACTAACACTAAAACTAATAAAAGCTAAACTAAAACTAAGCATTTTCAAAAAATAAAAACTAAACTAGCAAATTCACATTAAAACCTAATTAAAACTAAACTGAAATTGAATACAAATAGTTAAAACTAAAATAAAAATAAAAACTAATGAAAAATCCAAAACTATAATAACCTTGCTCCCCAGGAACCTACGCCAGGATCCTGTTTGTGGATTTCAGCTCTGCTTTTAACACCATCATCCCGGCCCTGCTGCAGGACAAGCTCTCTCAGCTGA
>NW_025744265.1:35164-36106 GCF_021292245.1 Micropterus dolomieu
CACTGGGTAGTAGGAGTAGGGTAGTTTAGCTCTTAGAGTTTTCTGTATGTAGGTTTTAAATTATACCGTAGAAGTAGCATGTGCTTCATAGATTTGTAGCATTTATTTAGACAATGTGTTAGTACTTCAAATATATATATATGCTTAGTGTTTGTGCCCCTACAAGCTACTGATAGCTTAAAAAAGGTGTCCCTTTTCACAAATCTGCATTATTTCTAATGATTGTACTTGATTGTACTAAACTAAACTGGACTGAACTAAACTGAACTGAGCTTGGCATCGTGTAGCGACAAAGACTAAAACTAACACTAAAACTAATAAAAGCTAAACTAAAACTAAGCATTTTCAAAAAATAAAAACTAAATTAAAGCTGCAAGCAGCGTTGGGCGGGCCCTCGCACTTGTAGCGCGTCCGCGCGTGAGCCGGCCGAGTTGCACATTCTGGAGCTCTGGCGGTGCGGCTGTGAATTTCCTACGCGGTTCCGACGCCGCATGAAGGTGCTATATGTCTCTTCCTGTGTCCCCTATGTGGAGCTACATAGCACTTGCCGCTATGAATATAAATCGGTATTGGCGTGTAGATGTCTGCGGGGTGGGAGAGTTATCAAGCACGTAAAGTTTGTTTCAGATGTGACCATGTACACTGAACAATAATGTACACAAACAATAAAATAAATTCCTTGCCTTGTTGTTTATGTGTAGATACAGAGGAAGAATGTGAGAACAGCACACATTTCATCTTTACTGTGTGTTAGAGCATGGGAGAACAGTGGATACTTTTAATACAGCCCACACCCCTAATACTGTGTAACTATAACAAGTAGAGAACAGAAGAAAAAGATGTTCTTTCTTTACAACTGTCTGCATAGCTTATTCATATTGTGTAATGAATGAAAATAAATAGGCCTACTAGGCTCCTCTCTACTTTGACATTTAAGATTAG
>NW_025744266.1:0-10709 GCF_021292245.1 Micropterus dolomieu
ATTTACTCATATTTTCACCTTTTCCTAACTAATTCAAAGAACAGAAGCAAAAAACAAAAGTTACTTTGGAAATGCTGATGTGCTGTCCTGGAATGGATAGGCTAATATTTGCACAGAGGGATTCTTAAACATCCCGTAGATTCTTAAGTAGTGCACTGTTTCCAGGCCAGAAACGGAGCCCTGGTCTGCACCAGCTGCTATTGTGAGTGAGTTGATGGATGTGTTGTGGCGCCTCCAGCTGTTCCTTCTCAAACAACCACCACATCTTAGCACCAAATCCATGGCAACACAGTCAGAAGTGCAGCTTGGGCTGTCAGTGGTCAGATTCTCTCATGAATGGAGGTGGTATAAGAGGCATCAGAGGATGTTGTACTGTCTAGGGGAGTGGCTTATTTCTACTTTTTTCTTGTTTAATTTAGAGTAGTTGGTTTAATGTTGTATGTGTGACATCTTTGCAACTCAATATGTCAACTGCTTATAGGCTATTTTTTTTAGGACAGCCGTCTCATGTTTAATAGCACAGTTAAGCCCCGAAGGACTGATAGGACAGGTTAATGACAAATAAAACACCAATTAACTGTCTGCCTTAAGAAGAGAGAGCCACGATAAGCTTGAAGCAGCCTACATTATGTTTTCACCTCTTCCTAACTTTTGGCTTGTAGAGGAGTTAACAATACAGCTGCAGGTGTGCTGTGTATGTTGGGATTGCCTCTTGCATGTGGTGTGTTTTGTCTTTTCTCTAGTTTCAGTTCGTCTAGCCTCAGACTCATCTGTGTGGGCAAAGGTCATTCACTGTAAAGCTTTGAAAGTGCTATTAAATCCCAAACGTTTTCATCAGGTCTTTCATATTTCAATAGCTTTGTTCTAGTTGTTTGCGTTGGAAAAAAAGAGCTTACTTTTGTGTAACAGCTGCAGCAGCCAGTGTTAATCGACCACGTATTGACCGATTTTCAAACGCACAGACCAAGCTTAATTGATTTTAGTTTTGAATGGACCTTTTCTTTTACAGTTTCAGACACCAGTGTCGCAGGCATTGCCCCCAGAGCACCTATGAAGACTTGGGCAGGGGTGTGTGTCTCTCCTGTCCAGCACCATGCACAGATTGCAGGAGCAACACACTCTGCCTTGCCTGCCAGCCCGGTTACTTCCTCAATGGTACCAGTAGGAAAGAATGATAATTTCTGTGTATATTTATTCTCTACTACTAGCATACTAAATGATTCAATTACCCTTTTGTCCCATGCAGTACTAGCAGAGTTTGCGTTTTAATATACTCTTAGATTTTTCTTTACCAAGAATGATTGATTTCTCTGACTCTTCATTTAGATTGCAAATCGCGTCCTTGTCAGCAAACCTGTAACATGAGATATGCAAATGTATGTTTTATGCAAAGAGGCTAAAGCTTTGTTAATAAAGGCTGTAGGTATTAAAATAAACAACAGACCATCAAAATTATTTTAACATATTAAAAACATTAGCTGTCATTTATTTTTGTGTACACGTGTACGCGTGTTGTTACATATTTCACGGTATATGATTGTACATTGTGTCAGACAGGATCCATCATGGACAATCAGCAGCTTATTCTCTCTGCTTCAGCCACAAGGTCCTGTATCAAAAGATCTAGGTCATTGTTTTATGCCTGGGCAGTTGGATAGAATTTGGAGAGGGAGAGATGCTGGAAGAGCAGACAGAGGAGAAGGATTTAAATAGTTGAGATGAGCCGATCTTTTTTGAGACCACATCAGAGCCACTTAAAAAAAAACCCTGACAACTGATAATGAAAACGTGTTTTACTAATTAAAATGACTTTTTAGAGTTGCTCTCTTAAAAATAGTTTCAGTAACTGATGGTGATTGTGATTGTAATCCTGCAAAAGATTTTAAAGGCTTTCAGTGAAATTGTACACAGGTTAAAAAGATAGAGGTTGTAAATAAATATTATCTACTAACTTGTCACGCCTAGGTTTTTCAAGTTTGCTAATACAGATAAAGTTTTGTACTGGAAAATAATGTAACTTCCTCTCTGTACTGCTCTGCCCCATCAGGAGGTGATTGTGTTAAACAGTGCCCACAGCAAACCTTCAGTGACTCCAGTGGGTGGCGATGTCAGACCTGCCACAGCTCATGCCAGACATGCCACGGACCTCATTCAACAGACTGTGATGTTTGTCTTGGTGGAAACCCTCCTCTACATGGCCAGTGCCCTCTGCTCAACTGCCCACTGGGACAGTACTTTGATGGTAAGAGGAACAATCATGATGAGGTGTAATGTTTTTAGCTGTTAATAAATTTTCTCCCTTTTTAGATAAAAGTAACTTTATAGGGTGGTGAGGCCTATGTGATTTACTGCATTTCAGTAAAAAAAAAAAAAACAGTAAAACAAAGTGAGTAAAGTACTCAATGGCAAATTAGTATCAGCTGACAATAGAGACAGAGATCATACTGAACAACATGATACTTGATTCCCTGATGGAAATAATTGCTTTTCTCCAATGCAAGGTCAGAGCAGAGGCCTGTACAGTGTTGCGGTGTTGGTCGAATTGCACAGAGTAAGTGATTGAACGAACTAAGCAGTAGATTGACGAAAAAATATCTGTAATTACTGTGTTGTGTTTCATGTTTTATGCCTTAACAAATCTCCTGACTGATTCCAGAGGTTTCTTTGAGACAGCAGAGGGGTCATGTGAAGCCTGTGATAGCTCCTGTCTGACATGTGATGGCAACAAGTCTCAGTGTCTATCCTGTGCTAATGGCCACTACCTAGAGAGTGGTATGTGTAGACTCAACTGTTCACTGCGGACATACCCTGCAGATGATGGTACCTGCAGACGCTGCCCTCCCCCCTGTGACGTTTGCTCAGATGACAGGACCTGTTTCAGTAAGTTATTAATAGTGTGTGCAGCTAAGCTTTAAGAGGAAAAATATTCCAAGTGGGTGACAGTTTTATAATGAATTGTAAGACATCTTGAAATCTCTTGTTAGAACTTTACCACCCCTCCTCCGTATAATTTCAGAATGCAGTTTCCTCTACCTGATGCTGAATGGTGTGTGTAAAGCTAGTTGTCCCATGGGCTATTATGAGGACATGGAAGAGGGCCACTGTGGTCAGTGCCACCCTACCTGTGGCAGCTGTTCAGGGCCCCTTGAAGATGACTGCGAGACCTGCTCGATGTTTAGCCCCAAACTCTACAAGGGTGCATGCTCCAAAGACTGCCCCACTGGTACTTACTATGAAACTGAAGCTATGGAATGTCAAGGTGAGAATCTCAATACATAGATGTGACTTGGTTAGATTTTTAAGCGGTGTTGTATATGTGAGGTAACAGTTTTCTGACCATGTACTCTCTGGCACTGTCCTTTTTAAATTGTTAATCAGTTCCCATTGTTTATGTACAGGGGTATCTCACCTAGGGAAACTTTATTTAAAATAGTCCATGTATCACCTTTATAAGACGTAGAAAGTGGCCTTCGGCTCCTAACACAATGAAAATAATGCAAAAGAAGCCATCAAGATGAGGGATTGTGGCTACAATTTGGCCCATGGATAGTGCTGGAAAGATGCTGATGGGTAAACAGGTAAACTAGTCAAATGATAAAATAGTCGAATGAGACGTGTCAATACATAAACTGTATCTGAAGTGAAACATCTTAAAGTTTTTGCTAGCCAGTTTTGTGAAATGGAAATCTGGCATAAGAGGGAGATCTTGCTTTGGTTTGTAGGAGTTTAATATAAGTGGTTGATCAGAAATTTCAGATGCTGAACTTACACGTGATCAAAGAAGTGATGAAAGAACTGGATTTCTTCCAGAACTAGCTGGAGACACTTCATGATTATTTGCTTATTACTAAATTCACAGCAACTACAACCGCAACAGCGTCACTGCCAAGCTTTATCTGTGGGAGTAATGATAATGAAATATAGTATTTACTTAAATGGTAATCACTTAACATGGTGGTGATCCCACCCTCTTTTGTAAACGATAAGACATTCCAATGATGCAGTCTGATTTGTTTGTCCATGTGCAGAGTGCCACCAGACTTGTATGCGCTGTTCTGGCCCAGAAGCAAACCAGTGCACCCAGTGTGAGAAAGGACTCGTACTGGATCCAAATACATTGTTGTGTGGCGTGACAGGCGACACAGACTGCCCACCCAGGACCTACCTCCACGACGACCAGTTCACCTGCATGGGTTGCCACCGGCACTGTTACTCTTGTGAGGGGCCGGGCAACGGTCAATGCCAGACCTGTGCCGTCCCCAAATACCTTCATAGTGAGCATTTTTTTTCTCCACTAATGTCCGACTGCACTACACTGAAGTGGTTCAGGGTGTAAAATAAACAAAAATCCACAGAAAAGCTGATTTTTATTTGCATTTATTGCAAAGCCATACATGTCCGAACTATCAACTCTTGATAACGGTCTTATTTTTAACCTTGATGACTGAGTTTGAGACTGAGTCATAAGTTTTATCAACTTTTCTTTGCATTTGATGCCCTCAGTACACATTGAAAACTGGTTGTATAGTGACGGCTCTTCTGGGAATATTTCACCTTATCAGTCTTAGTTAAATGGCTGTATGTTAACTGATCAACAGCTGGATAGATTTATGATGGCAATAGGCATGTGTCCATTCTATTGTCATGAGGAAATAGGAACGCCTTGAGCCAACGTCTTTAAAATTTGCAAAAAATCTTCATTTGCTAAAAACGTGACCACAAAATACACATTTTTAGCCATATCTGAAGAATTGATGATCGTATTTCACAGTTGATCGGACAACGAATTGGTGACACGCTGAGCATGCTGTGCAATGTGTCTCGAAGTACTGTGCCCTCGCAGTTGAGTCAACATAAAGTTATTAACTAACACTATTACAAAAATCACTTTTTGGCAATTCATAGAAGAAAATAATCTCATGTGAAATGTTTTTTAACCATCCTTTACAAGGTAGGTGCTAAAAAACTGTTCTGATGAACAAGAAAGAAAAGTAAAAATGAGTGCATGACTACTGAGTACTAATGAATTGGGAGTGGAACGTTTTTTGCATGTGTGCTATTTTCCAGATGGCACCTGTTTGACTGAGTGCCCAGCTGGTACATACAACACAAGGCAGGAGGCTGACGGAACAGAGCTGGGATTCTGTTTGCCCTGTGACCATGCCTGTTCCGCTTGTACCGGAGCATCGCCAAGAGATTGCCTCACTTGTTCTCCAGGATACCTGCGCCTCCTTCAACTCTGTGTCACGCATTGTCCCAGAGGGTACAGAGTTTATCAAGCTCTCTATTTACTTTCTATTACAACTTCACCTCCTGTAATGGTAGCTGACTTCCTGTGACAGCGCATGTCTGGAAATAAGCCAAAGTTTGCAAATGAAGGGAGTAGGTTCTATGTCATTTCATCAGCAGTTGAGCAACTCCCTCTGAAAACATTTCCATATGTGATGTCACTTGACATTTAGTCAGAGACTAATGTTAAAATATGTCTGCAAGAATCAAAAATCTGTGTACATGTCTGACTTGTTAATATTGATGATTTCATGCCTTTCTTCAGGTATTACAGAGAGGGCCCCTACTGTGAGAAATGTGACCAGTCCTGTGAGCTGTGTACAGGAGCAGGGCCTGAGTCCTGCAGGAACTGTCCATCTCCTCTCCTGGAGCTGCAAGGCACTAAGCTGTGTGTTGAGCGATGCCCACACCGCTTCTACCAGTTCAGTGACGTCTGCAAACAGTGCCACACCAGTTGTCAGACCTGCACAGGTGATTAAGGAGCTCTGTAACAATGGCGCTTGGAGAGCCGAACATCTGCCTAATGTTCACCTACAGTCAATATTTTTCACTTGTGTCAATACTGGACAACACAGTTTTTTCACTTTTGCGTAAGGAGTCAGTTCATGTATCGTCATTTCATTTTGTTGTACAGCCTTGTGTTCTATAATGATAACTACATTTATTTGATCCTCAGTGTGTAATGAATGCATGTTTGCAGATGCCTCGCCTCAGGCCTGTATGACGTGCGACTGGGGCAGCACTCTAAAGGACAAAGTCTGCTATCCGCGTTGTGAGGAGGGCCGATACTTCTCAGAAGAGGTGTGCTCTTGGCTACGAGTCATGTACCATATTGGTTTAATTATTATAATCACAATATTTAAAGGCAAAAGAGTGTTTGACTTTTATCAAGGTCAAGGTCAACTTTATTGTCAATTTCTCCACATGTACCAGACATGCATAAGAATCAAAATTGTGTTTCTCATTAACCAACCCATGGTGAAATAAATAAATAAATAAATAAATAATAAATAAAATGTACAAACAACTAAGTTAAGAACAAAAACAATGTACTTAAAACCAAAATTGCAAAGAGAAAAAATAAAAGTAGTGCAACACTGCTATATACAATAATTGTCAGGCTGCTGCACCTGCATGCGCCGCCATCTTACTTACCACCTACTGCAAAGCAGTCACATTCTCAGAAAGGGTCACATTCTTACTAAACATCATAAAAGTGGTTGTTAGATCCATAAATTAGATGTCCATTGGGTGCATTTCACGTTATATCATAAATGTATATTTGTAAAAAAGGCCCTGACAACATATTTACCCAACCAACTTATTATTATGGGGGATGTCTGCCAAATAGTTTGGGTTATTTCACATGAGAAATGTCTGTATTTGTGTTTTTATCTGGTTTACTGATGGAGTATTGATTTAGGTTCAGCTGGAAAATGTGATGTCATATACTTCTGTGCACCAGTCGGGATGTAGCAATATTGTGAAAGTTTTTATATCACGTCCACACTTCTATTATACTCACATGCTCTCTCTCTCTCTCTCTTGCTGTGAGTCTGCGTCACTTTTTTAATCAATTGATGTTTTTTTTATAATGCCTGGTTTTAGGGTTTGCTGCAGCCTCCTCAGCACCCCTCCTTCCCATGTCCATGCCTCTACACATAAGACAAAATAAGTCGTTTATTTTAAAAATGGTTGAATTCAGAAATTCTTGCGTGTCACTCTGGGGCCCTTTTTGGAGGGCAGGGCCCATTTCAATTGAAAGGCAGCCAATACTTAAGGTTAGAAATAAAATTTTCAGGGTATTTTTAACCTTTTGTTGCATCTTTCTACAAAACGCAACACAAATGTGCAGACAGATATTTACTCAGAACAACAACAGATGGCAATAAAAGCCACTTCTGTACAAAGAGGTTTGTTCCAAAGAGACCACATTTGGCTTTTATGTACCCAGTGTAATAATTTGTGAAATTATACCATTGTAGGACACCTGTGAGCCATGTGACACCTCGTGTAGACATTGCACTGGACCCAGACCCGACCAGTGTCTAACTTGTCACCGGGATTCTGCTCTTCATGCTGTGGAGAACCGCTGCGCCCGCTGCTGTCAAGCTGAAGGGAATGACACTGATTGCTGTGTTTGTGACAGCCGCTCAGGTAGAGACCCTGCCTATTATAAGAGAAATATGATTGTTTGGATACAACTATCTACTAATGGCAGTTTTTTGTTCTAGCATTGTGTGTGGAGGCCCCCCAACCCAAGTCAGGAGACGGTCAGGTAACAGACCTGAATATGTCGTCTACAGTTCTGAAGCACACCTCAGCTGCTTTGCCTATTGCCCTGCTGCTAGCACTGGGGTTGGCTCTGGCTGTGATTGCCTTGGTCAAGGCCCGTGCCAGGAAGAGGCTTTGCTGGAGCCAGAGCTATGAGAAACTCAGTGGCAGCGCCAGCATGAACATGCCCCACGGTGTGCCCGAGCCGGACAGTGGAGACGAGGTGGATGTGGTGTACACCAGTAAAGGAGGATCAGTATATCGGCGCTACAGCTTTGTCCATGAGCAGGTCGCAGATGTAGACCAGGATGTGGATGAGAGCACTTGTCTCAATCACTCTTAGATACATCTAAATCTCTGTAACTGAGCATTGCATTGTGGACACTCACAGGTAAATAGTTTAGTTTATGTTTAGAAGAGAATGTAGTTGTATTTTGCTTTGGTATGTTACTTTTTGAGTTCTGGTGTTTGATTTTACAAAGTGCCTGTACTTGTATAATGCACATTCTTAGATGAGGCATTTGTGAGTAAACAGTGGGGAGAAAATACATATATGTATATGACTTTTTCTTTTTTTACTTGATATTAAACAGTTGAATTATCATGTATAAAAATTGAAATCTGCATGATTTGTTGTAAATACAAATTAAATAAAATCTTCTCCACTTGATGTCTTGAGTGCAATTTGAAGACTCAGAGGTGTGTCTGATTTGTCTAGTGTAGTACTACAATTCGGCATTGGTTTGGAGTAGGTAGGTCACATGACATGGAAGCTATTGAAAAAAAGGGGCATTTTCTTCCATACATTATTAATAAATATTCATATAAAATATGAACTCAAATCTAAAATGAAGAGGTGTGTCTCATTTGCACAGTGTAGCTCTACAGTTCGGCATTGGTTTGATGTCTTTGGATCACATGACATGGAAGCTATTGAAATAAATGATGATTTTCCCATAACACTGTTTTAACAATTGTAATTTATTGATGGTCCCTAAGCTGACCCCCGGTGGTTAAAAGCGAGCTATCGGAGGTGAGCAAACCGCATTTATACTGCCGAGACTGGGTGAACTGAGTAAGAAGCCGTCACTGGATCCTGGGTGAATGTCTGTCGAATATCCAACTTAAAACTAACTTCATCGCGGTAACGAAACATTGATTGTTTTTGTTTTGCCAGATTAAATGGAATTAGGCGATGGCGCCTAGGCAATTGGGCAGCAACGTGAGCCCGTGAGTTTTATATTTGTTTAGACTACATTTTGGAAAATGAATTTAGTCGAATTAACTATTAACAGTTAATTTTGCTGTGTACCATTGGATGATGACAACTTTCCCTGAATTACTTTGATAGGGAAGAAATCCTAAAAACCAGACAGGTTCTGAAGCGTCACTGTTCCTGTCCCAGTAGGCTGCATCCATACAGTGAGTTACACTCATAGTACACTGTGCTGCAAATTGAGTATATATAAATACTTTGTTGAAAAAAAGCACACTCTTGAGCACTGATGTCCAAGCTCACATTCATCTGCCAAGTGTATTTATTTGTCAAGTTTAAGTCAGTAGCTTCCTGGTTACACAAAACGGACTCATTAGTGAGTTATTCAGACCATCAGGGGGAAAGTGAGATAAACACAGATCTATTACTGTAGACTACTTTATTCCCATGCATGGCGCTCTTTCAGCGGCGTTTCTGGCAGCAGCATATCATCACCCTACCTTCCGACAGCTGCCTATACTGCCAACCTGAGCAGCGCGTCTGCAACCTCTTGCTTTTCATTTCGGCGCCTATGTTAACAGGTTGTTAGAGCAGCCACAGAGCCCGCGTGAGCAACGCAAGGGAAAGTTTGTTCTATCTGTCTTCACGGTACAGTTGTGTAATAGTCAGGGTTGAGTGGACTTCATACAGGCATTTTTATTATGAAATCCTGCACTCTGTCAGTTTAAGTAATGAGCAGGAGTCTAATACGGAGTACCGTGGACAGTTCCCTCAATATGGCTGTCCCAGGATCAGCACCTTGACAGTGGTTGTGAGACTTTAAAATGTGTTTAACTGTTTAAACTTTATTCAGTATGATGCTGCTGCTTTTCCTACTGTTTCAATGTCTTTATCTATAGAATAGGCCTATGTCACAGACATGGAGACCATAACTACTATTAACCCTAAACCTAACCTTACCTTAAACCAACTCTTCACCCTAAAACGTTGGCCCCCATAAGGAAAGAGAGTCCCCACTATGTAACTGTGTGTAAACAGATTTATGTAATACTTAATTACCTGTGAAGCCTATATATATAGTATAAAAAATAACAAACTATAATAGAAACAATGTGTATATATAAATAAAAATTGTGCATATAGAAAATCAAAATTCTTCTGTCACAGTTGCTATTGGCAATGTAGGCTAAACATCTATTTCCCATGCCAATACAGCCCTTTTGAATTGAATTGAATATTGTCTCCCTCCAACAGTGACATATATCTGCCACTGACTGAGAGAAAAAAAAACTTCAAACAAGTCCTTTGTTGTCATGTGAAGGTGTTGTCTGTAGGCTCAATCTGGAGTGTGTACATAGCATAAATGTTGAAACATCCACCAGGACTTGTGCAACAAGTCAGATCCTACTTTAGGATCAATCAGTAAGGTGTTTAAAATAAATTCCTTCCACGCCTTCATTTGACACACCTACTTAGGGGGCTGATTCAGCTTGTGCTCCTTTATTAAATGAAGAACTACAGCTTCTCCTCATTTGGTCAAAGTGTAACCTGCAGAGTAGACAAGGTCACCAAAGTCACATCAAGCAGACTTCGAGCAAGGAAATGGCTTTCGGATGGTTGTTGAAGGGTCAGATGTCGGTGAGGACCCTCTCTCTCATCCTCACGGGTATGCTCCTTTATTTTGTCCTTCAGCAAACTCTCTCTCCTTTTGACAGGCAGTCATCATCTGATCACACAATACCACTGCAGTTCTCTATTGACCTGCCTGGCTGCTCGGCTATCATCAGTGGGGATGTAGAGAGCAAGAAGAACGAATTGGAAGTGCTTCTGGCATCCAGGAAAAGACAGAGTTTTTTATCTGAGGACTTCTACCTCAATGTGACAAAAGACTGCCCAGCTTACATTGAAAAGAGAGGTTTCATGACAGTGC
>NW_025744267.1:0-1726 GCF_021292245.1 Micropterus dolomieu
TGCTCATTGTGGTGCGAATTATAGAGATCTGTCTTTCATGTTAGTTTACCACTAACAAGCAGTGACTGTAGGGGGCCCTCTGCTGCCCACGGGGCCCTTCGCCACCGCAAAGGTCGCTTAGTGGCTTTATTGTTTATTTCAACAGTAAACAAAGAAACATTATACCAACCTTAACAATAATAACATTGTCTCTGTGGAAACTGTGTGATGGTTTCATATTTGTGTTCCTCTGGTTGTCTTCAGGTTTTGACATGTACGTGTATATTTAGCTGCGATTATTTCACATCTTTGTGTTTCACCTAGTAGGTATGAAAGTTTTCCTTTATTATTTTGGTCTCATATTCAGGATAGGTTTCAGTAATTTGGGAAAATAGTTTTCTCTTAGATCTTTGTGTTTTTCACATGTTGTGTTGCTCATTTTCTATTTCATGTGACGTTCAAAGTGAGCAGATCTTTTCCTCTCTATGAAGCCAGGTTTGTCTCTGGCGGCCCGTCTCGATGGCCAGGTTCTGATCACTGAGTCTGTACGTGGTCAAGGTTCTCTGTTTTTTGTTGGGTATGTTTGTTGGGTGTGTAGCTTCTGTTTAAGGCCAAATAACACTGAAGTTTGAATGTTTTACTTCCAAATTTTTCTACATATATATATATATAATTTCTTTCCATGCACATTATTTTTTAGTATACATTGGTTTTATGATGTCAAAGCAGTTTATAGAATAAGCTATTTCTCTCTCTGTCTTCTTCTAAATTCTAAACAACGAATGTCAGATCGACGCTTTGCTGTTGATGGAAATATTCTCTTATTCAGTCAGACGTCTTCACACAACACAAAATGATAAAATCACAAATAAAATGTCCTTTTTTATTCTCTTTCCTGGTTTTACAGCCACAACAACAACCAATGATCCTTCAACAAAACCACAAGGTAGTAACTCATCTTTCTCTAGAGTCTCTCTGTCTTCCTGTCAGCCTCTTTCTCTCCACATACTGGATTTCTTTATTTTACTTTTATTATATTCATTGTCTAATTTTTTGTTTTACATGTTTCTACTTTCTGGCATTTTTATTGCAAAACATAAAATTATCAAAGCATCTTTAATTAAGTCACTTTCTGGAAAGACAAAACCATTCATTGTATAAAACAGGAAATAGGAAGTGATCGAGAAAATTATTATTGAATTATTGATTATTGATTGTATCTCTCTTCTCTTTTGACGTCTAAAGTATGAACGTGAGAGCAACACTCATAACACGGTTATGGGTGGAGAAATTCTCTTATTCAGTCAGACGTGTTCACACAACATAAAATGATAAAATCACAAATAAAAATGTCTTTTTATTCTCTTTCCAGGTTGGTTGTGGCTCATCAAGGTGTTTGTTGCAGTTGCAGCTCTCTTATTAACTGTTGTTATTTTTGTTGCTCTCATCATATGGAAGAAAACTAAAGGTGAGAGCAACCACAGATATTATAAACAAGAGGTTTTGATGAACCTGGATTTTTATTGTTGAAGCTAAAGTCGACTCTCTTTTGTCTCTTCAGGAAAAAAACCCCAGATGGATGAAAACACTGTGAGTTTTACGGCTGAGTAATCAAATGTTTCTACAGTTATGACAGAGCTGAATCAGCTGCTCTCTGACAGAGTCATCCAAATCTAAACAGCCTTCACAGAGCCAGTGTTTGACCACATGGAAGTAGACTCTGTTTGTTTGTTGTTTTCAGGGACGG
>NW_025744268.1:0-8654 GCF_021292245.1 Micropterus dolomieu
TAAAGTACTGTGGTACATAGCCTGTTGATAGAGATAGATTGATCATATCTAGTATAGAGGTGCTGTCTAAGGGTAAAACATCTTTAAGCAGCCTAGTCGGGATGGGGTCTAAGAGGCAGGTTGATGGTTTAGATGAAGGAATTATTGAAGTTAGTTGGTAAAGATTGAGGGAATCAAAACAGTCTAAACATATATCTGGTTCTACAGCTGTTTCTAAGGTTCCTGAGTTAAGAGATAAGTTGGTGCCAGTTGAGGGCAGGTCTTGGTGAATTTTGTCTCTAATAGCTAGAATTTTATCATTAAAGAAGCTCATGAAGTCGTAACTACTGAGAGCTATGGGAATACTTGGCTCAATAGAGCTGTGACTCTCTGTCAGCCTGGCTACAGTGCTGAAAAGAAACTTTGGGTTGTTCCTATTTTCCTCTATTAATGACGAGTAGTACGCTGCTCTGGCATTACGGAGGGCCTTCCTATAAGTTTTAAGACTATCTTGCCACGAGAATTTTCCACTTTGGTGGAACGCCAATTCCTCTCAAGTTTCTGCGATATTTGCTTTAATTTGCGAGTTTCAGTATTATACCATGGAGCTAACCGTCTTTGTTTTAGTATTTTCTTTTTTAGAGGGGCTACAGAGTCGAGTGTCATTCGCAGCGAGCCTGCAGCACTATCAACAAGATGATCGATTTGGGAGGGACTGAAATTAGCATAGGAGTCCTCCGTTATTTTGTGACTTGATAATGAATTTAGAGGGTGTGGGTGTAGAATGTAAAACAAGATATTACTCCAGTTCCTCTTGAATCGTGGGCTCGAAGGAAACTGAACTCACTGATGCGCAGAAGTAACATGTAACTTCATTATATAATTTAATTACAGAATAAATAAATAAATAAGTAACTGTAATCTGTTAGAGTTACTGTGAATAACTGTGTAATTAAATTACAGTTGTGGGAATGTTTCATGTCTGAATATTTTCTGTAAAAAGCTTGGCTGTATGTTTAATAATATTAATTTTGTTGCCTGTTTGTTTCCTCCTTTGCCATTTCCAGCCACAGCCATTTAGGAAAGTTCGATGCTGCTCTGATGCTTCTGATTGGTTTTCCTGTTTGAGTTTGCAGCACCGCCTGTCTGACAGTTAAACTGCCTCTCAAGCTGTCTGAGTGTTGCCACCATGTTAACATTTGCAGTGCTGGAAATTTAAATCAGAAAATGGTTGGACCATGACAGCTCAATGCAAAATATGTTTGCCAGTATTTAAAATGCCATCAACATCAAAAATGTCCAACACCAGGAAACATCTGCAGGTACGTAGCTTACAGTAACTGCAATAGTCAAATTAAACAAAGTAGGGAGAACATGCGAACCTTCCCTGTGCCACACTGTGCTTATGATATGTACTGAAGACGTGTTTAAGCTCATTCATAAGAAGACACACAGCCAAAGCAATGCTTCCACTTCTGAACGTGTTGACATGAAATGTACAGCTAACGTTCTTCCTCCTTGAATCAGGATAGTGGTAACCCATGTGAGATCTGATGTTAGACCTCTAAATCTGTCTGTGACCTCAGAATGATCATGTAGCAAAAAGAGGTGCTGGAGTAAAATAGTTAAATGTAATAAGTGACATTACTTTTATAAAGAAATTGAAATGTTACACAACTATTACATTTTAAACAGGATAACTTTCCAAAATAACCTTCCCAGCACTGCTGATGCAGCTCTCTCTTTGTCGATGATCCTACTCTTAAAAAAAAAAGCGTTTTAGGCGAAAAGGGTCCATTTCATTAGAACATCTGTGTGATTGAATCCAGAAGAATGTGACTGAATCGTCTAGATTTCACAAAATTAAGCAACACATTTAAAATAAACTGGCTATTGTAAGCAATCCCTGAATCTCTGGTAGTACTACCCCCTCATATATATTCTCTAAAATAGGTGGCTGAAGGTTTTTATCAGTCTGCGGCGTCGACATCTGGAAGATCCCCATCAAATGGGCCAACTTTCACAGGTAGATGCTGCTTTCATCTTTAAACACAGCGTCTCACCACACACACACTTTATCTGCAGAAACAGAAACAATACTTTTAGAAACAAATCTATTCTGGATGCCCTTCCTTCAGGGGGGACTCTGCTATTAAAAGGGATTTCGTCTTCAGCTTGTCTTCAGGAACAAGTTTGTTCCTTACCATATACAGTAACAATCTTTTATCCAAAAAGATAGGAGAAGTCTGCATAAATATGACCTGGTCCAATCTTTTCTTTCTTTCTGACACCAGCTGCTCTCTTTGTAACTGAAAACAACTGTGCATTTGTTTTGGACTTGTTTCCATATTGCTCAGATGTTCTTGTCCTTTCAAAACATTTAGAAAGTATTTTCAACAAAGGTTAAGGCTGTTAAATTTCCCTTTTCTGATTGTTTGTTCTTATTTATCATTGTTTTTGTGCAAGTTCACCATGTTCTGTATTTAATGTTCTATTCAATAAAACAAAAGGATTTAGAAAGAAAGAAAGAAAGAAAGAAAGGAAAAGGTGATGCTGTCGAGACAAAACAAAAGAGGAAAAAAGAAAAAGAAGCAAAGGAGGAAAAGTGATGAAGTGAGGTCTAAAAAGAAGTGAGGGAGGAAAAGCAGGATGGGAACGTGATAACAGATTAAGAGAAAGAGAAATGAGTGAAGGACACAGATAAAGGAAGTAGTGAGAGTGTCCCGTCTGTCAAACTGCAGTTATTAATAACAATAAGTGGATTTACTGCAGACACACACTTCACTGAGTGTGTGTGTGTGTATGTGTGTGTGTGTGTGTGTTTGTGTGTAATTGAGTTTCATGGGGTCTAAATTTGATCCATGTCTGTTGTCACAGTGACAAGTGAGCGATTATCATCCTGCCTTTCTAATATCAGCCTGAACACACACACACACACTCAGGCCAGGTTAGTGTAATGGAGCCTCTGAGCGACGACATATGAAAGAAAAAGAAATATTAAAGAAGCTATATGTAGTTTCAGCGGCCACTAGTGGTGCCGGTTCAGGAGAACAGATTTTCACCACTATTGCAGGACCCTGGATCTCCGTCTGATGACCTGGATAACATCCCGTCCTCACACAGAAGGGTAAGGACCGAGAGTAAATCAGAAAGTAAAAGGCTGCAGGGAAAGCTAACGACTGGGCCTCTAACTCTGATTGTGGGTGACTCTGCTGTAAACGATGTAAGAAGTATGTGCAGTACGACCATACTCTGAAGGATATGGTTCCTGACTTGGCAGAAAGAATCATGCGTATCATGGCATCACATTCAGCTGTGAAAAACATAATACTGCACATCGGGACCAATGATGTTGTGAAGCAACAGACTGGGGTATTTAAAGAGGACTTCATCATCACTGAAAACACCACTGAAACATTTATTGAGGCTTTCTCCTCGACACCCGCCCTCTCACGGGTCTCAGTCAATGAGCTTGTAAATAATTTCAGTTCTAAAATTACAAATGTTATTGATGCCGTTGCACCAGCCAAGGTGAAGGTGGTCTCTGGTAAGAGAAGATCTCCATGGAGAAATGCCACGCTGGTTAGAACTCAAAAAAAGAGAGTGTCGAAAAGCTGAACGCAGGTGGCGGAAAACAAATCTCCAGGTTCATTATGACATCTATAAAGAGAAACTTCGCATTTATAATTTAGAGCTGAGAAATGCAAGGCGGTCCTTCTTCTCTGACATCATCACCAAAAACACTAATAATGCACGTGCCCTGTTTGCTACTGTGGACCGGCTAACCAACCCTCCTGTGTCTGTAGCCTCTGACCTTCTATCCACCAGGGCCTGCAGTGAATCTGCTTCTTTCTTCACAGACAAATTCAAAAATCAATCAATTCATATAGCATGACACAATTGGATCCTATTTACCATAAAAACCTGGAGGACATAATACAACATCTGAAATCCTCCTCATGCTGCAGTTTTTTTCAAAAATGTGTCTAAATGCATGGCCTCAGATCTACTACAAATTTTAGTAGATCTATTCTACAGATTTTTTCCCACAGGCCCTGAAAACTGCAGTCATTAAAGGCAGGGTAGGCAAGTTGCTTCTGAAACACTTTTTGTGAAGCGGTCAGACCGGAGGTAATATCTGCGTGGCTTTTCAACGATAGTGACTGACAACTGAGGAACACCAAGGGGCTGACACACCGTGGAGGCTTTATTTCTACTGGACAGGTAATCTGGCTTTTATCATTTTGATGGTAGTTTGTTACTTTCATCGCTAGCAAATGTAGCTACCTACTTAGCATACAGCTAACAGTAGCTATGGGTGCAGGCTGGTGTAGGAGTCAGAGTAGAGACAATGAATTATATCTAGCTGTAGGTGAGCTGGAAAACAGCAGCACAGCTGAGAGCTGTGTCTGCCGACGCTAACATTAGGTAAGACAATGTAGGTGTAGACTGCGCCGGTTTAGTTATTCACCATCTCGGTTTATTATATTATGTTTACACCTATCTTTACACCTTGTATCTAATCTGTTTGTGTGATTATCTTGTGTCTGCAAGCGACTGTATGTTACTCTTTTACAAATGATGTAGCTGTGTGTTTGTACTTATGAGAAAGACATTTCAACGTTAGTGTTCATAAACAATGCTGGCTAAAGGTCCCCAAGTATCTGTGTTTCTGGTATATAGGCTACCTATAATATAATATAGTTTGACATTGTTTGTAGCTAAACCGACTGTGTGAAAACCTTTTACTGTAACTGGTGTTATGCCATTACTTATTTTACCAGAAGTAAAAAATCCTGTATGTTTTATTTCTACTGCGCCCTCAGGTCACCTGCAGTCTTCAAACACCCTGTGCTTCTCACCAGTATACACTGACCGGACCCTGCTGGCTGGCCTGGACTACAACCACCGTGTCCACAGACCAGCCAGGAGAAAAGCTGATGACACAGTTCAGTATGTTGCATTATGAGTACTCTTGTGCATTTTACTCAATAAATTTATAAGTGATGAGTCAAAAAATATTAAACAGCATGAGGAATACAGATAGATGGTGCTGATTTATTGTTATTGATTTCATTTTATGTGGAAATAGTTTACTAATTACTCTATAAGAGAACAATGTCAGGTGTAGCTTTTCACTAAGCTGATCCTCCTTTCTGTATTATCAGGTACAGCAAGGTGTACAACAAAAAGTCCAGGAAGTGGAGCTTGTACTTGGAGAAGACTACAGTTACATCGCAGACCTCCGGAGTGCCGCCTCCTCCTCCTCCTCCTCCTCCTCCTCCTCCTCCAGTTGTCTGCTACTGAGGAGATGCCTAGAAGTAGAACCAGGAGACCTGATGATCCCCGTGAACATGGGGTTCAGTCAGGTGTCCCTGCCCCAACTGTGTTGCTAGATACAGCAAAATGTAAAACAAAAAGTAATATGGTTGGTTTTGAAATGTGGTAATCATGTCAGAGAGGTGACTGTGATATATTTAATCATCTCCACAGCAGCGATACGATGCTACGAGTAAAGTCTGAACTGTCTTCATAATCAGTCAACATACATCTAGACACACCTTGTCTCTTCCTGTATATACTTATTTTTAATGATTTTTTAAAAATAATCTATTTGTGATATAGGTTGTAGTTTATTATTATTTTATTATTATTTTTTATTATTATCATTATTTCAGACATAAGACATAAATGTAGTTGTTTGATTGTTTATGCTGCAGGTGTAAAGAAAAGGCATTTATTATTTTCAATGTTTTATTTAAAAAAAGAATGAAAATATTATCCAGAACAGGGGAAAATATCTTTGTATTTTCTCTACCATCCTGGGCATACAAAGAAAACAATGTACAGGTATACATTCACACAGTGGATGGAATTATTTGTGTAGCGGTTAGTGACATTACATCTTCCACCCTGCTAGGATTAAACCTCTGTATTGTCCTGGTGGATCAGGAGAACAGTTGTATATCTTCCAGAAACAGCGACTCAGTATCACGACTCTGTGACCAAGCGCTCCACACTGCCACACTACAAATTGTCTGTATGCTGCCTGACTGAACTGTTTTCTTACCCCTGATGTGAGCCGCTGCATCACACTGCTCTCCGCTCGTCACACTGCGCTCGTCCTCCTGCGGTGTCGGTAACGTGCGTTCACGTGTTTTGGGGGCGTGGCTTTGGAAGGAGCCCAGAAGGGAGGGGGAGGGAGTTTCTCTGTTGGATACTTTCAAAATCCAGCAGTTTCTGGCTAGTTTCTCAAACTTACCTACCCTGCCTTTAAGCCACTCTTAAAAAAGAGCAATCTAGAAAGGTCACTAATGAGCAGTTATAGGCCCATATCAAATCTCCCATTTTTAAGTAAAATCATAGAAAAAGCTGTTTTTCAACAGCGTAGTGCTTTCTTGGCACTAAATAACTGTTTTGATGTCTTCCAATCAGGATTGCGACCACACCACAGCACTGAGACGGCTCTTGTTAAGGTCTTCAATGACATCCATTTAAACACTGACAGTGGCAGAATTTCAGTCTTAGTATTATTGGATCTCAGTGCTGCATTCGACCACAACATATTACTAGACAAACTTGAAAACTGGGTTGGACTTTCTGGCACAGTACTAAACTGGTTTGAATCCTATTTAAAGGACAGGGACTACTTTATGTCTAGCTAATCACACATCTGAGCTGACAAAAATGACATGTGGAGTTCCCCAAGGCTCCATTCTGGGGCCTCTTTTGTTTAACATTTAGATGCTTCCACTGGCTCAGATTATGAAAAACAAAATATGTTATCAAAATTATGCAGATGACACACAGATTTACATAACTATATCTCCAGGGGACCACATTTACATTTACTCATCTGGCAGATGCTTTTATCCAAAGTGACTTACATTTGAGGAACAACATACAAGCATCAACAGAGCATCAAATACAGATCTACAACTGACAATGCATACTAATAAGAGCAGCAATAAATACTAGTGAGAGCTAATAGCACATATCACATCAGCGGGGTAAATACCTAGGGGAAAAAGTAAGAGTTAAGCAGGATAAGAACTGAGGATTGGGCTGCAGCTTTAGCTGACCTTAGGGCTTCTGTTACAGACAACAGAGCTGTTTCAGTAGAGTGGGCACTCTTAAAACCAGACTGATATGGATCCAGGAGGTCATTCACTGAGAGGAATTTTGAGACCTGTTTGAAGTCTGCCCGTTCGATAGTTTTGGATAAAAATGGTGACTCTGGCCAATAGTTCTCAACTTGAGTTGGGTCAAGTGAGGGCTTTTTGAGCAAGGGTGTAACCCGAGCCTTTTTGAAAGTGGTCGGGAAGGTTCCTGAAGCCAGAGAAGTATTTATCACATGAGATATGGCTTGGAGGAGATTCGTAGGAATCGGGTCCAGTGGGCATGTATAGGTCAGGAGTTCTGATACTTCGCTCTCTGTGAGAGGAGTAAACGAGGTGAAGCGTCATTGAACTGGGAGGGCAGAGGACTCCTACATGTTAGCCTTGGTTTTGAGCCTTTTGTGCCATTTCCCTAGGGAGATGGAGGGAGACATGTATAAGGACTGCTACATGGTAGGTTTTTTGTCCTCACACAGTGGGAGCTGACCAGGGCGGGAATAGAATGGTTGCTTTTGAGTGATTTAGAGAATTGGCTAGTTATATCCGCCACTTTGCTTCTAATGAAGGCAGCAAAGGTATCAGCAGACAGGTTTGTGGGTGGTGGAGGTGGAGGAGGATTTAGTAGCGCTTTAAAAGTGGATAATTTCCTTAAGTCAGTGGCACTGCTAATTCTGTCATTATAGAAGCAGTTTTGGCAGCACTGATGCTGCTATGATCCCATACAAGCGCTGAGTAACAGCATTGAACAAATCAACAAATTGGATGTGTTCATTTCAAAATACTGCTGTTGGTTTATAAAGCATTGAATGGTTTAGAGTCAAAATACGTTTCTTGTCTTCTGCTTAATTGCTCATGAACGAGCAAAATCAGACACAGAGATCTGTGCTAAAGTGAGCTAGTCTGCCTTACATCACTAGAGGCCAGTAGAAACAAATTGCGCCACATTTGCTTCATACCGTTGCTTAACAAACAGCTGCTGGCCTTCATCAATGAGACCTCAAGATGGAGACAGGAGGAGAGAGAGATCTCGGAAGTTATTGATCAGGTATTGATAAGTATTAGCCAGTGTGTCAGTGGACAGGATGGGGAGGACAGAGACGGGGGGGGGGGGGGGGGGGGGGGGGGGGGGGGGGGGAATATTATCAAATGGATTTTCTTTGAATGGAAAGCAATTAAAACTCAACATCAACACCATTAACCCCGAACACACACACACACACATGTGTGTGTGTGTTTCTGATTGGCTGCTAATCCTGGTTAAATTAATGAGAAGAAAGTTAATTTGTGGTTTTGACCCTTTTCTGCTCAGAAAAAGGATTACACACAACAATACAACACACACACACACACACATTTTCAGTGTGTGTGATGATAAATGAAGGGTAGGAATGAGAGACGACAGGTTTACTCAGGCTGTCTTTTCAAATCTCTAATGAGTGAACACACACACATTTAAACACACACAGTGTGGAGTCATCAGTGAGTTGGATGAGTCGTTATAAAGGTCTTGTTATTAAATTAATCTCTCTCATTATTTTTGACCCTCTGAGCTTCTGT
>NW_025744268.1:8710-17619 GCF_021292245.1 Micropterus dolomieu
CCCCCCCCCCCCCCCCCCCCCCCTACACACACACACACACACGCACACACACACACACACTTAAACGCACACAGAATCAGTTCTCACTGTTTCCTGTCTACCTCTGTCACACTGCTGAGGGGCCTCCAGGTCCAAGTCCAGCAGCTCAGAGACCAACAGTTTAGAGTCCAGCAGCTCAGAGACCAACAGTTTAGAGTCCAGTAGCTCCTCAGAGACCAACAGTTTAGAGTCCAGCAGCTCAGAGACCAACAGTTTAGAGTCCAGCAGCTCAGAGACCAACAGTTTAGAGTCCAGTAGCTCCTCAGAGACCAACAGTTTAGAGTCCAGTAGCTCCTCAGAGACCAACAGTTTAGAGTCCAACAGCTCAGAGACCAACAGTTTAGAGTCCAGCAGCTCAGAGACCCACAGTTTAGAGTCCAGCAGCTCCTCAGAGACCAACAGTTTAGAGTCCAGCAGCTCCTCAGAGACCAACAGTTTAGAGTCCAACAGCTCAGAGTCCAGCAGATCACAGTCCAGCAGCTCAGAGACCAACAATTTAGAGTCCAACAGGTCCAGGTCCAGCAGTTTAGTGTCCAACAACTCAGAATCCAGCAGCTCAGAGTCCAGCAGCTCAAAATCCAGCAGCTCAGACTACAATAGGTCTGTTTGAAAGGAAGAAGCGAGTGAAGCTGGGACAACATATTTCTGACTCCAGGACCCTCAAGACCGCTTCACCTCAAGTCTGGGTTCTTTCCCCTCTTCTCCCTGTTCACCAACAGCTGCACCTCCAGCCACCCGACCATCCACTCCTGAAGTTTGCAGAAGACACCATCCTCAGTGGGCTCATCTCCGGCGGGGATGAGTCCGCCCACAGGTGGGATATTGACCATTTGGTGTCCTGGTGCAGACAGAGCCACCTGGAGTTCAATGCTCTGCAGACTCTGCAGTGGAGATGGTCGTGGACTTCAGAAAGAGCCTAGCCCCACCCTCCCCCATCATCCTGTGTGACTCCCCAGTCACCACTGTGGACTCCTTCCTCTTCCTGGGCACCATCATCTCCCAGGACCTCCAGTGAGAGCTGAACATCACCTCCCTCACCAAGAAGGCCCAGCAGAGGATGTACTTCCTGCGGCAGCTGAAGAAGTTCAGCCTGCCAAAGACAATGATGGTGCACTTCTACACCGCCATCATTGAGTCCATCCTCACCTCCTCCATCACCATCTGGTACACTGCTGCCACCGCCAGGATCTGTACCCCTCCAGGACCTGAATGCCTCCAGGACTCTGAGGTGAGCAGAAAAGGTCATGGCTGACCTCTCTCACCCTGGACACAAACTGTTTCAGACACTCCCCTCCATCAGGACCAGAATCTGTAGCCTCATCAACAAGGTCTGGGACCCCCATGTCCCCAACTTTCCTTGTCTGTGTGAACCTACTTGGCAATAAAGCTGATTCTGATTGATAACCAGCGTCATGTGACCGCTGAGCCTGATCAGTTGTTAGTGATCAGGAACAGAGATCCTGATGTTGAACCAGGGTTAGGGTTAGTCATCACAGAGAGCTGTGTGTGTGTGTGGTTGATCATTCAGAGTTAGCTCCTCCCTCCTCATTTACTCCACTGAGTAAATCAACAGCTCTATTCAGTCTGTGTGTTTTATGCTAATTCGGCTGCTGACTGATGTAACTCTTAAGCACCAGAACCACACACACACTCTCATCTTACTGGCAGGAGAGTACGCCTCAGGAAAGACACACACACATCAGGAGCGGTTAGTACACAAGATAAAAGTCTGATCTCCTGCCAGTGTGTGTGTGTGTTCATTAAATATTGATCCTCGTCAGTCTACAGGCCCGTCCTGCAGACTGATCAGTTAAGTTATGAAAACTTATCAATGAAAGCTGTCAGTGCAGTTTGTTCCTCTTTTAGAGAAAATACACCTTCCAGTTCGTTCAATACTGACGTGATATCAGAAAGCTCCTCTGTACAGTCAGTGTATTAGTTGTGACCTGCTCTTGTATCTGCCAGAGCTTTTAAAACATAAGCTAATGCAAACTGTCGTCAGTTAATTAATAATTTCTCGTTGGGAAACGCAATTATATGACTCATCAGTATCAGTTACATCACTGGGTACATCAGTTACTCAGCAGCTCGGTCAGTTTCCCATCTTCTGTTTTTAACCAGAGCAGAAATAAAAATTAAGCTATTAAGGTTCAACAAGCAGAACCATCAACAGTTAGCTTAGCATTAGCTTCGGTGACTGCACAGACCTCTGCTGATCAAACATCATCCAACTCTGAACACAACCAGGGGTGCGTTAAAGCAAGTTACACAATCAGCAGTGGTGTGTATATAAACACAGCCTTATTAAAAGGCATTGAAGTGCAGTGAGCCACAACAGGTTCGCTGCATTTTGTCGGGGCTGAGCTCAGCCGGGGCGGCTGTGGCTCAGGAGGTAGAGCGGGTTGGCCGTTAATCGGAAGGTCGGTGGTTCAATGCCTGGCTCCCCCTGGTTGCGTGTCGAAGTGTCCTTGGGCAAGATACTGAACCCCGATTTGCCCCTGGCGGCTATTCCGCCAGTGTATGAACGAGTGTGAATGTTAGTTTCCGTTTGAGCACTTAGGCTCAGTGTATGAATGTGTGTGACTGGTGAATGCAGATGTAGTGTAAAAGCGCTTTGAGTGGTCGAAAAGACTAGAAAGGCGCTATACAAGTACGGAGCATTTACATTTACTCAGCCCAGGTGACTTGTTAATGTAGCGTACCTGTGGCTAACATTAGCATTCCAACAACACAACATTTAAATAAGAGTCAGGAGTCTTTCTCCTTCTTTGGTGGAAGCTGTTCGTAATGAAAACATACCTGTTTCCATCAAGTTTTTCCTGAGACGCTCCCGTATTTTTTAACCTTTCTAAAAAAAACACAGCATATTTAAGATTTTTCCTACATTCCCCTCCAGTAAAGCAGGTGGCAGTATGTATAACATTAGCTGTAACAGTGACGGCAAGTCGGCAATAAAAGAAGAAGAAGAAGAAGAAGAACAGTAGCGTGAGGTGTTCAGGCTGAATGATGCATTGCTCTACTGTTGCAGAGAGAGTTAGGGGAGTGTCAGAGTGGGCCTTTTGCTTTTGTTTAGGGGTGTGGTTTGAGCAGGAGGAGATAAATTAGGCACCTGTGAGCTGGGGGAAGGGGAAAACAAATATTTCATGCATGGAGGAGAACAGAGGAGTGAGAAGTTTAAAGGAAAGAGGAAGTTTGCTGAATTAACCCAGTTTTGAGGCATCCTGGCCCTTGGAGTGAAACTGAGACGCTTATAGAAGAGTTGGAGAAGCAGTGGAACCAAGAACTGTCCAGACTTCATGAACTTAAATGAGCAACAATGGACTGTGGGAAACTGTGCTGAACCCTTGAGTAGGTGTGGACAACCATGTTAACGCGCTCTTCAACCTGCTCGGCTGCAGCTTGGAGCTTCCTCGTCCTGGTGGACCGGCAAAGCTAAGTCTTCAATTTTGTAAATCTCCAGGCTGCTCTATCCTGCCCAGCTATAGGCATGACCTTCCCTTCTGTCCCCCATTGAACTGGACTGCACCCACACGCACCTACACACTCATCCCTCTCACACCAGAACCCAAAGGAACCTAACTGAACTGTTACATTTTGAGTTCAATGGACTTAACTGCCTGATTTCCCGGAACACATTAAACACCCACATATTGCCCTAAAAATAGATACATGCGAACCAAAAAAAATATTTACGATATACAGACTGCAACCTACAGTAATCCTTCTCCATACAATAAAAGTTAGTACTTATCATTAATAAATTACCAATGCTTCTTGCACTATCGACATTGGTCTCTGGTGGTAAACTGCATATGAAATTATAAGTAATACATTAACATTATACTATATGGCCTATACTATGAAATTAACACAATACTTTTTGTTTAATGTTGGAAAGTTTATTTAGAATATACAAGAACATTTTCAAATCCCAATGTGGACAGCTATGAATTAAAAGCAAATGATAATCAACTTTATTAATACACTGCACAATGCATGTGAAATTCATTCTCTGCATTTAACCCATCCTGATTAGGAGCAGTGGGCAGCCGTTGTGCAGCGCCGGGGAAAATCAGGTTCCACTCAGTTTGCTAGATTCAGTCCAGAAATTAATTATTAATTATTACTCCATGGAACCCCTACAAGATCTATAATTGCTATAATTAAACTCACAAAAGACAATTACATGAAATGAAAATAACATGAAAATGCTAAATCACCATCTCTACAAACATTTAGGTTTGTTTTAATTCCCTCTGACCAACATGGAAATGAGAAATCTGCAGTGGACTGAAACACCGTCCTGATGGTTCTGAGTCTGAACATGTGCAGTTTGTCCTGGTGAAAGATCATGGTGTCACTAATATGTGAAGGTGAACATCACTGAGAGCATTTAGTTTTTCTATAAATGAGTTAAAATCCTGCTTTAATGGGTTCTCGTTCCCAAACAGTACAGACATCCTGTAATATGTTATGAGATGTTTAAACGCTCAGACGTTGGAATCAAACCTCCAGGATTGTTTGTTTGATGCAGGATCCACATTAAACAGACCCTGAGTGTCAGTAACATAATGAACCTTCTGGTGATTGGTCGTGTCTTTGACTGCTGCTCTGCTGTGTTCTGGTCATTATTCTAATGGTAGGAGTGTTTCCAGCAGCTGGAACATCCAGACGGTTCCCAGCTGAACTTCTGGTCAGCCGTCTGAAAGCTGCTGATCTCAGAGTGTTTTCTGGTTTACTGCCAGCAGGATCTCGGAAACCAATCACACGCCGGCTGCTGAAATTACAAACTGCTGCTGGATCTTTGCTTCCATCACACTTTCTTTTTTCTGGGCACATTTAGCAGATAAACTGTTGATGTGAGGAGTTGAAGCAGACTGTCAGAGGAGTTTTAATCTAATAACCGCCTCCTCCATCTATCTGCTGATTGTTTCTGCAGCTCAGTTATTATTTTTCTTCTTCTGTTATAAAACTTTGTGCAGTCCGTCGGCCACTCAGCGCTGATAAATAGCAGGTGATGGATGTCGGCTCCTCGGCCCTGATAGTTCCTCTACGACCGCTACATGAAAGGAAGAAAGACTATTATTTCTTATCATCTTCTTAACATTATAAGCAGTGGAGTGTTATCAGGGGAGCAGAGAGGAGGTGCTCTGATAGACTGTCACCTCCTCTCCTCCGATAGCATCGCACAGAGATGAGAGGGGGAGGACGAGTGAAGTGGAGGCGGGGGGTGAATGACAGAGATATTACCGCCGTGGAAGATTTGAGCGGTGATTTCCTCCATGACAAATGACCCAGCGAGGAGAGGAGGAGGAGGAGGAAGAGGTGTGGACAGCAGACCAGCTGACAGCTCAAATTATAGAAGAAAATATCATCTGATCTGCAGCCTGACGGCCGGCGAGCTCTGAAACACATCAGTTTACTTCAGCAGTCTGATCTGCCAACAGCAGAGAGTTTCAGTAAACCCTCAAACTCTTTCATTTAAACTCCAGAAACCATCCCAAAGTGTCCAAAGATGCAGGAGTTTTGGTGAAATGTTTCTAAAATGAAGGAGATGTTGGATGTTTCCACCATCAACTGCAGAATCTGGGCCTTCGTGTCAGAACTCAGACCCGACGCCTGGAGAGAAACATCTCACCTCCTGCAATCAAAAGGGAAACACAAGCACAAGCTTTATTCCACGCCATGCTGTGCCTTTTTCTACTCACATCTCACAAAAAGAGAAAGGCTTCAGGAGTTTTGTTTACAAGAAAAAAACAAACACGAGTAAAAGTACAGTACAGAAAGCAACATGTTTCTGTAAACTCAGCGTAACAAAACATTAGTCAAATGGTGCACTGGTGATGAGGGATGGGGAGGACGGTTGTATGGATCAGGCATCAGTTCCGGGTACAGTACAGTCTGGTGTAGAGAGCTGAGACGTACCTGTTCTCTGGTCTGAAGGTCCATATGGACTACGCTGAACTCTATGCCCAGCCTCCCTCATTGTCAGGCCAGGGTTGATGGCATGGTCCACCACAGGACCCTAATTTCACCAGAGATATGTCTACGTTGGTTGCCTGGTCCCCTTCCTTGTCCTCCTCTTCCTGCTCCTGCCTCCATGTTTTCTCAGCTACAGCCATGAAGAGTGTTCAGTCACTGTTTTAATGTGTGCGTGTGTCATTTTCAATGGAAGTGTTTAACCCAATAACAGAGTGTGTTAAAGTGTGTAATGTTAGAAACTGGGTGTAGTGTATAAATATATATACATATATAATAATGATGATGATGGAGAAGGAGTAAGCAGCAGGGTGGAACAAACAGAAAGTGACAGAACTCATACACTCAGCTTCAACAACACATCACGAGACATTTTAGTTAGCATGTTCTGCTAAAAGGCTATTGTTGTCATTCACACAACACACACACACACACACACACACACACACACACACACACACACACACACACACACACACACACACACACACACACACACACACACACACACACACACACACACACACACAGTGAGTGCTCCATTATCCAGCTGTTGTTCGGGCTGATTCATTATTAATGACTTCACTTTAGTGTCTTTCACCTAAATCGGATGATCGAGGTTCAACATCAATAAAATAACAGACTCTCTCTCTCTGACTGACTGACTGACAGCTCTCTATCGTCATGTGACAGGAGACACATTTTCAAATTAAAGGCATAGAATAGAAGTAGTGTTCATACATTCAGCTCTAATGTTGTTGTGATCTGCAAACAAAACATCAGGACAGATCCAGGTTCAAATCGAGGGCAACTGGATTTGGTCGAAGATACCAAGTCCAGTTGCACATCGGGGTAACAGTACAGTTTTATTTTTTGATGAAGGATTCCAGCTGCTCAACAGTTTGGGGTCTCCTTTATCATATTTTAGATTTCATAATGTGCAAATGTTGTTTGGCATTGTCTGAAATAAGAAAGGCCGTCCCTGAGAAAGACATTGTCTACTGGCAGCATATATTGCTCCAAACCTGTGTATATCGTTCAGCACTGATGGTGCCTTCACAGATGTGCAGGCTACCCACACCATCATCCTGGCTTTTTAACTGTACACTCTAACCAGCCGGATGGTCCCTCTCCAAACAGAATTCCAAACTAGTTTATATACAGTATCCCCTTTGCATAGTAGAGTTTCGGCTTCCATGTGTGGACGCATTGGAGAGCTGTGTTCACAGACGATGGTTTGTGGAAGTGTTCCTCAGCTCATGCAGAGACATCCACTACAGAATCCTGTCTGGTTCTGATGCTGTCCGAGGGCACAAAGCTTATTTTTCAGCCTTCTCTCTTACATGCAGAGATTTCTTCTGAGATTTCTTCCTTTTAATGAGATGATGTTATTTTTATAGTCTTTTGTTGCCGCTGTACTTACTTTGTAGAACCGTGTTGCTGGCATCAAATTCAAGGCGGCATTTTGTTTTCCAAAAATAATCAAATGTCTCAGTTTCAACATTTGATGTTGAAGTGTCTCTGCTATTATTTTGTGTGTGTGGAGGCCAAACGGTATGTTTAAGTCCATCATCCACGTCATTATGTCTCATTGAGTCTCAATATTCAAACAAATCAAAGTGTGTAAATGATGCATTAGCCCCGCCTCCTCCTGAATAATTAAACATATTAGTGAATCTGCGGCCAATAGGAATGCAGCATCCATTCATTCGTTGTTTTAATAAATCTGTGTGTGTGTGTGTCTGAGACGTGATGCTCTCTGACAGGACATTAAAACATGAGAGGAACTCACCAACTCATTAATCATTCACGAGCTCAGCTGCTTGTTAATAGTTCATAGCTGAGAAGATTGTTAATATTGGATGATGACAGAGAGACCAGCCGCCCAATCAGATTACATCAATGGGATGAGAGAGAGATTCATGTGTATGTGGAATGAGACCAGACACATTCCTGTCATGAACTGGCCCGCCTCCTTCAGGCTGAGTGACCTTTGACCTGTAACACCATGAGGCTCTCCATGCCGCAGAGCTCTCCATAGACCGCTATGACCTGCGAGTCGAGGGTCACATGACCAACAAGGTTACGCGAGCTGGCATGACTGCAAAGTGAAAAGTGATGAGAGATAATGTGTTTAATGTTTCAGTGTTCTACCTGTTTATTTGAGGTTGATTGTTTGCACCTGCCATAATGTGTTTCACCTGTGTCTCATTATCTCCATTTATTTAAGTCTTTGCCCCACAGTTGTTTGGTTGCCAGTTCATTCCACTGCGTTTCAGTGTTCCACCTGTCGGGCTGTTGCCTTGTTTTTCAGCTGCCCGCCTGACCATCAGTTGTAATTTGCACTTCATTGTAAATAAATTCCACCCATTGTCTGCACTCAGGTCCAAATCCTCTGTTCTCCTGCATCTGCGAAGCAAAACATAACAATAACTTGTTATGATTTGATGCTATATAAATAAAAGTAAATAAATCAATTCAATTTTATTTATATAGCGCCAAATCACAACAACAGTTATCTCACAGCGCTTTTCATAAAGAGCAGGTCTAGACCGAACTCTGTGATGTTATTTACAGAAGCCCAACAGTTCCCACCAAGAGCAGCACTAGGAGACAGAGGCAAGGAAAAACTTCCTTTAAGAGGCAGAAACCTCGAGCAGAACCATGACTCAGGGTGGGCGGCCATCTGCCTCCACCTGTTAGGGTGAAGGAGAGAGAGAGAGAGGGCGAGAGAGAGAGAGAGGGCGAGAGAGAGAGGGCGAGAGAGAGAGAGAGAGAGGGCGAGAGACAGAGAGAGAGGGCGAGAGAGAGAGAGAGAGAGAGAGGGCGAGAGAGAGAGAGAGAGAGAGGGCGAGAGAGAGGGCGAGAGACAGAGAGAGAGGGCGAGAGAG
>NW_025744269.1:0-7174 GCF_021292245.1 Micropterus dolomieu
TGTATGTCGGCTGTGTGTCTATGTAGATATCTGAGCTTTCAGCCAGAGGTTAGGTGGTTCCATCATTCCCAGACCAGGAGCAAAGCACAAACCTGGTAACTACTCCAGTGGACTGGACATACTGGTTCTGATATTCACCCTCAGCTTTTGATTCAGCCATGCACTGCACATTTCACATTCAGACACTTCAGCTGGCCTACATCTCTACCAGTCAAAAGGAAGATTCATTCTGGTTTTATATACAGCAGACTGTGATGAAGTGACAGCTAACTGACGGACACTCAAACAGCTTCTGTTTGTGTTTAGTCCCATTAGCTCACTATATTTATTCCTCAGCACTGTTAACTCAAATCCTTCTCTCCCAGATTACACTGGCTAAAATTAGATTTTCAGCCCGGTGTGACTTGTTAAGCTCAGGACCTCAGTGTAGTTTTTGCTCTTGCAATCACACTGTAACATTAACAACAATCACTGTCTACTGTCTCTAAACTTAGTTTACCTGAATGTGAGTGATGATGACGAGCAGTTAAGACGGTGAGGAGAGGTCAGGGTGAGTCCTGAATGAATCCCATATTGCTGCTTGTGTGATCGTCCTCTTCTTCTTATAAAGATCCTGCTGTGAAGGAGTTAATATCTGTTATCTGACACCAGTGACAGGAGCAAACAGCGCTTGTGTTTTACTATGGACAAGCTCTTTCTCTGCTGAGTTCTTTCTGTTCATCCCCTCTGCACCACCTCCCAACAGAGGGAGGAGGGAGGAGGAAATCATTATTTTCTATGCCTTTAAACTGAAGTACCTGAGAATCAGCCAGCGTGACTGGACAGAAAATAGATATTAGAATAGATACTAGATAATAAATCTATTTTTCTAAAAAATTTTATGTATAAAATTAAATTAGCATTTTGTTTTTAGCAATTTGTTGGATTGTAAATGTTGCTATATGACTTCTGATCTGACTATTCAACACCACTTTTGTCACCCTGCCAAATGCTGTGGATATACAGTAAATAAAACCAACTATATCTCAATCTCCAAAGTGTTTGTAGAGACAAAATCTCACTCTATATTGACCTGCAGAATGTCTCAGTAACAAAATAACTATACGTTTACATTCTACATTTACTCATTTGGCAGATGCTTTAATCAAAAGCAACTTCCATTTGAGGAACAACACACACGCATCAGTAAAGTGAGAGATCTACAAGTTTTCACAGTGATTTAAGTATGTAGTAACCAGATTTTTATATTCTCTTAAGAAGTGACTTGATTCATCTTATCCAAAAGAAACTGATTTGACGTGTAGGCATAGAAAGAACATGGGAAACAACAAGAAATCAGTGACAGTCCACACATGACTGACACCACTACCAATGACTGCTTATTATTTTGCTGGCATGGTTCCCAGTTTTGTTATGCAAGTTTTTCTGGGCAATTTTAACCACAAACTACGGTAACAGAGGATGCAGAATGTCATGATGCACTTGATCAAAGCCTTATAACTAAATACACTTAGCATTTATGACTGTAGATTGTGCTGGTGAATTTTTGTCACCTAATATTAAAAGGACTCAAGACAGCTGTTTAGTTTCGACTCTCGTGTTTTATTACCTTTAGAAGACAAGTTATTTCTATGATGAAGACTAATTTATGGGCAGGTCATGTTCCTGCATTGATAAATATATATTTTTTTGTTATCACTGGGTAGATGAACAGGACTGATCCACGTCTTTATTTATATCCCTTCCAGTCTGAGTAAATCCTCTTAGTGTGTGGACAGCTAAAGCGAGACATCAGACCCCACCTCCAGCTCTCAGAGAGGAGCAAGACAAAATCTCCGAGCAGCCTCAGCTAATTTCCACTCTTCGTCGTGACAGCTGGGAGCTCAGGGAACCCTTGCTGCTGTGAACACATCTTTACATTTTTACATCATTAAAGAACACAAAAAAAACCAACAACACAGGACAAAGCTAAGACACAATCCTACTAACCTAAAGACACATTCCTACTAGAAAAAAGACACACATAATCACACAGAAATAAAGACACAGAAATAAGTCTTAAAACAAAAAATTAAGACCATTTTGGAGGTGCTCTGTCGTCTAGCCATTGGCCCTTGTCAAAGTCGCTCAAATCCTTGAAACGCTTGCCCATTTTTCCTGCTTCTAACACATCAGCTTTGAGGACAACATGTTTACTTGCTGCCTAATACACAATATATCCCACCCACTGACAGGAGCCTTTATAAAAAGATAATCATTGTAAATCACTTCGCCTGTCAGTGGTCATAATGTCAAGGGGGTTCATCAGTCTGTCCTGTGGTCTTCCTCAAGACCACTTCTTCTCATTTTGTCTAAAATCAGCCAAAGAACATATAAAATCTCTGCAGTGTGCTTAAGACATACACATCTTAGTTTAATGTGAAAATACAGATAATGGAAAGCTCTGCGCCACAAGTCTTTCTTTTGTCGTATTACTATTAATGCTGTTAATTTTGATTGTTCAGTTTAGATTAGAGAACATTTTTAAAATGTTTAAAAATTTAAAATCATAAATGAATCTTAAAAATTTACTTTATGTGCTTCATAATGATTTAAAAGCCACTGTCCACGCATATGTTATCACATGTTGGTTTTCTTGGGCTTTTAAAAAACATTCCACCAAATGGAAATGTGGAGATGTCTTGTGCATCATTTTATATACATTTCCCAAAAATGAAATATTTGGTAACTGGCTTCACACACAGGTTTTTTCTCCCATTAAGTATGTTGCACCTGTTCACAGTGTAATCATTCACACATTAAATCAAACAGCTTTCTCAGTAAAAGTTTTCACAGACCGACCTCTGACCTGTTTCAACCATAAATCACATTAACATTAAAAGTGAACTTGGCGTTTACGGTGTGTGTATGTAACAAGCAACTTGTGTTCATGTTGAGTGTGTGCCGGTGAGGCTGGACTGCAGACTCAGATTAGTAAATGAGATTAGAGTTAATCTCTTGATACTTCTTGGTGAGCAGACAAAGAAGAAGTGATGGATCACAATTCACGCTGATGACCACTTACCAATGTGGCTGGTGTGAAGGGACATCTGTAACAACCCAGAAACCCAAAATATCTTTTTAGTGAAACTTAGAGTACATCAAAAACTCTCAAGCCCAATGACAGGGATGAACTTTGCCTCACAGAGTGTGTTGCAAAGTGTGTGGTGCTCCGTTGTCAAACAGTTGATATTGCATGGTCATTTGTGTGCCACTGTAAGTTTAAATGCTGTTCTGGTGACTTTTTTGGCTCCTTGAAAACGAGATAATATATAAATATCTCAATGGACTTTTCCTGGTTAAATAAAGATTTTTTTTTTAAAAATCGACTACAGACCTGGGACCAGGATCAGTATTCGTGTCATTTTTTTTCAGGAGGATTTAGTGTCAAGTTGCTCGTGTGTCCCATATGTGATGAATACTGATGTGCTGCTCTATCTGCAGCCTCAGTGAGTCTCTCCTGCAGGGATCTGTAGGAGCCGGTCTCCAAGCTGCAACACTCATTTCAAGATGCTGGAGCTCGACCGTAGATAATCGCTAGCCCCATGTGCATTTCTAATTGCGAGGCTACTCTGGATTCAGCCTGTCTCCCATGTCTCCCAGGTTGCACTGCTGACTGAATCACACTGCTGTCAGCATATTATCACTGGTATGACTCACTACTTGTGGGTTGTAATGAAGACCTTTAGGGAGCAGTAGGGGGACATAAGACCAGAGTGAGTGGAGAATGCAGGGAATCAGTGTTCCTACATCATATCTCCAGCCATTCTATCAGAGGAACACTGTGAATGAAATACTGAAACTAAAATTGAGGAAGAATTAGTTAAAAATCTGTACATGCAGATAAACTGAGTGAAAAGCTGGGGGAACAAATGAACAGTCAGCTGTCGTGTGAAACCAGGATTAGGACTGAAAGCTGGAGGTTCACATCAGTAGATCAAACTGTGACATCAATGTGTAATCAATTCCCAGTGCTGCTGATGTGTTAACAAGCTGCTGACAGCCAGCACTGATCTGACACACCAATTAAATTCATTACAGCCTCGGTGGCAGCACTGTGTGCCTTCCCGGAGGAGCACTGCGTCACGGTGGCTCCTGTATCACCCCCACCACCTCTCCTCCCTCCTCCGCCCCAGGTCTGTCAGTTCACCTCCACAAATGAGAAAGACCAAACTAATGGTGCATTCAGGTGCTTATCAGCAGCTTGTAACTTGGAAAACAACTGACAAGGTGTGTAAGGTATTAGATGTGACGTTCAGGCTGCTACCAAGAACCAAGAGTTCATGCCTGGCTTCCAGTAAGAGCTGCAGTGGTCATCTACTCAGAACTGGTCAGGAAATTCAAGAGGTGGAGAACTCCTCTTCTTAAAATCATCAGCAAAGCGCCACTCTACCATCATGGAGGAAAAACTCTTCCCGAGAAGAGGATCGAGTGTACATGTCTGTCAGTGTAATACTGAAGGCTTCTTTATCTCAATTTTATTTATTTCACTTTTAACATTATTTAAATGGCTGAAGTACTAAATTTTGAATTATTCATGTCCTGCAGTGACCTTTACCATTTACCGCCAAATGCAAAAGGGAAATAAAAAGATCCCCTGAATTTAAATATTTTACAGTAATTGCCTAACAAATCTACTAAACTAACCACCCCAGAGGACACTGCAGAGTAAGGAGGGGTTTGAAAATCTTCCAGCAAGAGAGGTAGATCCAGGTTCACGTTGTTTTCTGATGCAGCACTACTGCCCTCTTGTGCTCAGATGTGTTCAGAATAAACACAAATATACACAATGTGTTTAGTCGATGACCAGGGATGAGCTGGGGTGGACAGATGGAATTTATTTAGTGGGCAGGGAGTAAAATCAGGGAAGTGAAAGCTTTATAAAAGTTTTATATTACAGTATTTGATTTGAGTAGTTCTGTAAAGCTATAAATGCATGAAGAATAAACGTATTTCCTGTGAAGGTTCATATAAAACTATATTACAGTTTTTCACAATTGCTAAGACACATTTCTTGAAACCTTCATACATTTTCTCGAAACTTTAAACACAAAACCCAGTCTTAAAACTACTTTCACAAAACCCCTGACTCTTCTGGCAAAATCAAACAATCGCCTCAAAACCATGTGATCTGTGCTCAAAAATCAAACAATGCTTTCAAAACATAAACACGGCCAGCCAATATGAAAAACACTACAGAGCGTTCTTTAAACACTACATCAAAAACCTGAGAACACAGCGTACAGGGCATGTAGTTACAGAAAAACTGTTTTTGTGTAGAAGAAACACAATTTCCTATTTAAAAAGTTTAGTAATCACAAGTTAGTACATTAAATATATAGTGTAAAAATGTTGTGCAGACGCAAAATCAAAGTGAATGACAGACCTCAGCATCATGTCTTTGTGCTGGGTCCGGCCAGAGGACTTTGTCCACATCACATGCCACCATGTCCCTTGCCCAGCAAAGGAGTACAACCCTCGGGTGTGCTGGACGCAGCCTGACTGTAACAACACTCCACACCTTTCTCACCACAGGCAAATTCCGTTAAATGAGTTTCGGTCATAGACCTTCCACCATCAGGCAGAGAAAAATTCTTCTGTTGGACTGAAGTAGCTTAAGGGCTGTAGGTTGCTGACGTTGCCCCATAGACAGGAAGTACTGCCGGCCGATGATCCTGCTGCTCACGCTCAAACACAAAAATCCAGTCCCTTGCTTACTTAGAGCTTGGTCAAAGTGTGACATTGCCACTACGCTGGCCAGGGACTTGACCACATTTTGGTTTGATCACATGATTAGAAACAAGTGTGCAGAATTATGAGTTGTTGTGTGTAGAAGATGACAGCTGTGTTGTAGTTGTGTTTAACTTTTGCCACGTGTATTTACCATTTTGCATCACAGTGCAAAATGTGTTTTAGTGAGTGAGAATGTGTTTAGAGTTTTGCAAAAAGAGTGGATGAGATTCCCAAACAGCGTCTCAACGACCTGAACTTGTTTAAGGTTTTGCCAAAAGAGTGACTGAATCGACAAATGGATTTAGGCCACTGAGCATTTGGTTCAGAGTTTTAGGAATTGTGAAAAACTGTAATGGTGGGGGTGTATTTGTAGAAAAAAAGTATCCTGGTGAAAGAGTCTGGGTCTATCACAGGCACATACAGTGTGTGTATATACGTATATGTATGTAATGATGAGCCTGACTGACACGGACACGCTCAGTCTTCTAGAGAGACACACGACATGAGACTGGCTGATTTGATTATCTTACAGTTTTTCTCAAATGCTAAAACACAAAAGCCAATCCTCTAAACCAAATGACCAGTTGTCTAAACACATTTACTAAATCTAGCCATCATTTTCCAATATCATAAACACATTTCACATGAAGACACAATTCACAAAACACAATCCTCCGTTCATATTAATCAACACATTTTTCCTTGCTAAAACACAAGTTGCAAAAGAACTCTGCTCATATTCTCAAATGAAAGCTCATGTGATGCAAAATGCTTGCCACAGTCAGCAATATTTGAACAAAATGAACACACCTGGCGTCATTCATTACACACAACGACTCAAAATTGAAAAAACCTGTTGCTAATGCTGTGACCACATGTATAAAAGCAAGTTCAGAGTGCACAGTTTGCTGAAGATTCCAAACAAACACAATGGATGAAGGCAGAGTCAGGGGAAGAGGTAATCGAGTCAGAGGAGGGAGAAGAGCTGGCCAGGGAGGAAGAGGAGCAGGCCAGGGAGGGAGAGCAAGACAACCTCGCACCATCATTACGGACGAGATGCGAGCAACAGTCATTGACCATGTCATTGTCCATGGCATGACAATGGCTGAAGCAGGACTAAGAGTCCGTCCAAACCTGAGTAGGTTCACCGTGGCCACCATTATCAGGGCATTCAGACAACACAACAGGTATTGTACTCTATTGCTTTCTAATTTCAGTGGCGTATTAATCCGCATTACAGTTTCTCAAATGCTAAAACACATTTCACAAACGTTTCGTCCATGTTCTCCAATGTCTAAACACAACACCCTTTTCTAAAGCTACATAAACACAACCACACCTTCTCCCTTCAAAACTCAAACTTTCACACCAAAAGAGCAGCTCGAAGCTTTCAAAAATGTAA
>NW_025744270.1:0-1219 GCF_021292245.1 Micropterus dolomieu
ACACAGATACACACTGTAACACACACGCACACAGATACACACTGTAACACACACTCACACACGCACACAGATACACACTGTAACACACACACTGTAACACGCACACAGATACACACTGTAACGCACACGCGCACACGCACACACAGATACACACTGTAACACACACGCACACAGATACGCACTGTAACACACACGCACACAGATACGCACTGTAACACACACGCACACAGATACGCACTGTAACACACACACACGCACACAGATACACACGGTAACACACACGCACACAGATACACACTGTAACACACACTCACACACACAGATACGCACTGTAACACACACACTGTAACACGCACACAGATACACACTGTAACACACACACTGTAACACGCACACAGATACGCACGTTAACACACACGCACACAGATACGCACTGTAACACACACACACAGATAGGCACTGTAACACACACAGATACACACGTTAACACACACGCACACAGATACACACTGTAACACACACGCACACAGATACGCACTGTAACACACACGCACACAGATACGCACAATAAAAATCTGTCTGAGTTGAGACTCTGGATCCAAACAACTCCATAAAAACAAAATCTGATGATCACAAACGATGGAGCCACGTTACAGAGAGTAAGAACGCTGCCTCAAGCGACGTCACTGCGAGTCATCAGCAGACGCTGCCTCAAGCGACGTCACTGCGAGTCATCAGCAGACGTTGCCTCAAGCGACGTCACTGCGAGTCATCAGCAGACGCGTGCTTCATTTAAACTGATGTTTGACTTTTAACAGGAGCTGAGTCGGCAACATCCACAGTCAGTAAAGCACACAACTGTCTCTGATGTGAGTCAGTAAAGTTTTTACGGGAACAGAAACAGCTGTCTGTGTGTGTGTGTGTGTGTGTGTGTGTGTGTGTGTGTGTGTGTGTGTGTGTGTGTGTGTGTGTGTGTGTATGTTGAGGAGGAAACCAGATCTTGACATTGTAATCTACTGATCAGAAAAAAAGCACACTTGTTCGGTGTGTCATCGCTTTGACATTAGTGAGACCCAATCAGTTACTGATTTAGTAACTATTGTTACTATTGCAGCTGTGATGTCATGTGAGCCTGTTCACCCTCATACCCGTCTGACAGGAAGCAGGTTCTTACCTCACCAGGCCGAGCTGACCCAGAGCTTTCTGCCACGACGAACCT
>NW_025744270.1:1319-6750 GCF_021292245.1 Micropterus dolomieu
CACATACACACTGTAACACACACACTCTCACACGCACACAGATACACACTGTAACACACACACTGTAACACGCACACAGATACGCACGTTAACACACACGCACACAGATACGCACTGTAACACACACACACAGATAGGCACTGTAACACACACAGATACACACGTTAACACACACGCACACAGATACACACTGTAACACACACGCACACAGATACGCACTGTAACACACACACACAGATAGGCACTGTAACACACACAGATACACACGTTAACACACACGCACACAGATACACACTGTAACACACACGCACACAGATACGCACTGTAACACACACTGTAACACGCACACAGATACGCACTGTAACACACACGCACACAGATACGCACTGTAACACACACTGTAACACACACGCACACAGATACGCACTGTAACACACACGCACACAGATACGCACAATAAAAATCTGTCTGAGTTGAGACTCTGGATCCAAACAACTCCATAAAAACAAAATCTGATGATCACAAACGATGGAGCCACGTTACAGAGAGTAAGAACGCTGCCTCAAGCGACGTCACTGCGAGTCATCAGCAGACGCGTGCTTCATTTAAACTGATGTTTGACTTTTAACAGGAGCTGAGTCGGCAACATCCACAGTCAGTAAAGCACACAACTGTCTCTGATGTGAGTCAGTAAAGTTTTTACGGGAACAGAAACAGCTGTCTGTGTGTGTGTGTGTGTGTGTGTGTGTGTGTGTGTGTATGTTGAGGAGGAAACCAGATCTTGACATTGTAATCTACTGATCAGAAAAAAAGCACACTTGTTCGGTGTGTCATCGCTTTGACATTAGTGAGACCCAATCAGTTACTGATTTAGTAACTATTGTTACTATTGCAGCTGTGATGTCATGTGAGCCTGTTCACCCTCATACCCGTCTGACAGGAAGCAGGTTCTTACCTCACCAGGCCGAGCTGACCCAGAGCTTTCTGCCACGACGAACCTGCAGACAGAGAGAGACAGGCAGGTAATACATCAGTGGAGACAGACAGGTGAGCAGACAGACAGGTAGAAAGACAGGTAAACCGACAGGTGAGCAGACAGAAAGGTAGAAAGACAGGTAAACCGACAGGTGAGCAGACAGACAGGTAGAGAGACAAGTAGAAAGACAGGTAAACCGACAGGTGAGCAGACAGAACAGACGGTTGTGTCTTACAGTTGTACTCTGGTTGCAGTGTTGCAGTAGTCAGCTGGTAGAAGGACTGCAATAACAGGAAGAGGAAACTGGAGACACAGACCACCATCACACAGCGACACGTATTACCTGGGAAATCAAAGGTTAAAGAGAAATTGGCAGAGTACTTTGCTGCACTTTACAGTACCTCGCTGCACTTTGATGTACCTCGCTGCACTTTGATGTACCTCGCTGCACTTTGATGTACCTCGCTGCACTTTGATGTACCTCGCTGCACTTTACAGTACCTCGTTGCACTTTGATGTACCTCGCTGCACTTTGATGTACCTCGCTGCACTTTACAGTACCTCGCTGCACTTTGATGTACCTCGCTGCACTTTGATGTACCTCGTTGCACTTTGATGTACCTCGCTGCACTTTGATGTACCTCGCTGCACTTTGATGTACCTCGCTGCACTTTGATGTACCTCGCTGCACTTTACAGTACCTCGCTGCACTTTGATGTACCTCGCTGCACTTTGATGTACCTCGCTGCACTTTGATGTACCTCGCTGCACTTTACAGTACCTCGCTGCACTTTGATGTACCTCGCTGCACTTTGATGTACCTCGCTGCACTTTGATGTACCTCGCTGCACTTTGATGTACCTCGCTGCACTTTACAATACCTCGCTGCAATTTACAGTACCTCGCTGCACTTTACAGTACCTCGCTGCACTTTGATGTACCTCGCTGCACTTTGATGTACCTCGCTGCACTTTACAGTACTTCGCTGCACTTTGATGTACCTCGCTGCAATTTACAGTACCTCGCTGCACTTTGATGTACCTCGCTGCACTTTACAGTACCTCGCTGCACTTTACAGTACCTCGCTGTACTTTACAGTACCTCGCTGCACTTTGATGTACCTCGCTGCACTTTACAGTACCTCGCTGCACTTTGATGTACCTCGCTGCACTTTACAGTACCTCGCTGCACTTTACAGTACCTCGTTGCACTTTGATGTACCTCGCTGCACTTTACAGTACCTCGCTGCACTTTACAGTACCTCGCTGCACTTTACAGTACCTCGCTGCACTTTGATGTACCTCGCTGCACTTTACAGTACCTCGCTGCACTTTGATGTACCTCGCTGCACTTTACAGTACCTCGCTGCACTTTACAGTACCTCGCTGCACTTCATTTAAACTCATGTCAATATGTACTTGTACTCATGTCAACATGTACTTGTACTCATGTAAAGATAATAATGTTTATTCATAGAGCACTTTTTAAGGAATTAAATGAGAGAAAAAGAAAAGAAAATTAAAATCAAGTAAAATCAGAAATAGCCATAGTTCCAGAGCCTCGGGGGCCCTCGGGGCTGTTCCAGAGCCTCGGGCCCCTGACTGATAACTCTCCTCTTTAGTTTTCAGTGGAGACTGTTATGGTCCCTGCTGGTGCGTCTGGGACTAAAAGATAGAACATCTTCTAGCCTACAACATCCTGGGAGCCAGTGTAACAATCTGAAACAGGGCTGATGTGATCATGTTTCCTGGTTCTGGTTCTGCAGCCTGCAGGTTTTTGGGTCTAGCAGCTAAAAAGGCTGTTTCAGTAATCAAGAAGTGTTGGATGGCCTCGACATCAACATATTTGTTTAGTTTTACATCAGTCAGAGACACAACAGGTAGGTAGGGAGCCGTTAAACAGAAAGCAAACAGGGCCGACACAGTCCAAGACTCTTAGAAAGGACTTTGTTACCGATACTGGTTCTAAAAGCTCAGGCAGGTAAATGGGATAAAACTGGTTAAAACTTTCTTGTTGCCGGTGAGGGACCTCAGAGTAAGAGGCATTATGGGTAATTGAGGCTTTATCCGTAAAATAAGATCACAATCATCAAGGAGGGGCTGGATTTACCAGCTGACCCAGAGTCCGTCAGGAGGCAGGGAAACAGTGTTCAGCACTCAGAGTCCCTGATACAGATGTAATAAGCACCAAGGCAGTAGAACGATGACTACACCACAAGAACTGAACCGAAGACACAGCAATTCACCACAGGTGGGACACATCAGGAATCAGGGCAGGACAAAGACGCATGAACCTAAAGCTCACGGAAACGCACGAGGACAAACTTCCCCCAAAAACATAAGCAGGTCCAAGGGACGAGACAAACAGAGGCAGGGAGGACTAACTCCAACAGGAAAACAGCACAACCCAAAGCACAGCCTTTACTGAAAACCTGGGATTACGTAGACGTGTTCCCATCCCGAAGCCTTCCAGTGTAGTAGAGAGGAAGCGTGAGGAACCGGTGATTCACTGTTCTGTGGTCAGACCCAGTCATTCCACAGAGGATGTGTTTACACCCCGGGCAAAAACCAGGTCCAGAGTGTGACCACGGTGTTGTTTGTCTGCACTCGCGCCGTTTAAAAGTCAGACTCTGCTCATCAGCGTGGACATTAAAAGATTAAAATCTCCATAAACAACAGCTCTGGACAGGAGCGGACAGATATTCAGGAAGTTCTGCTGAAAACCTTCCGGGGGGTTTTGGGGGATGAATGATGAGATTCATCACAGCGACCTGGATGCCATGGGAAGCTCTTCCTGTTCACCGGGCTACCAGGACCTCTGACCCCGGGCTGGCTGCAGTCCCTAGTTAGGGAAAATCATCACTTCTAGCTTTGCAGAATTAAGTCATTGAAAGTCTGAGTAGAGGTCTCAGACGGAGGAGGTCTCTCTGGTGGATTTCTGCTGGGAGGTCGGTGTGTGTTACTGTGTGTGTTAATGTGTGTGTTAGTGTGTGTGTTAGTGTGTGTTACTGTGTGTGTTACTGTGTGTTACTGTGTGTGTTACGCTGTTACTGTGTGTTACTGTGTGTTACTGTGTTACTGTGTGTTACTGTGTGTTACTGTGTTACTGTGTGTTACTGTGTTACTGTGTGTGTTACTGTGTGTTACTGTGTGTGTTACGCTGTTACTGTGTGTTACTGTGTGTGTTACGCTGTTACTGTGTGTTACTGTGTTTTACTGTGTGTTACTGTGTGTTACTGTGTGTTACTGTGTGTTACTGTGTGTTACGCTGTTACTGTGTGTTACTGTGTGTTACTGTGTTACTGTGTGTTACTGTGTTACTGTGTGTGTTACTGTGTGTTACTGTGTGTGTTACGCTGTTACTGTGTGTTACTGTGTTACTGTGTGTTACTGTGTGTTACTGTGTTTTACTGTGTGTTACTGTGTTACTGTGTGTGTTACTGTGTGTTACTGTGTGTGTTACTGTGTTACTGTGTTACTGTGTGTGTTACTGTGCTACTGTGTGTTACTGTGTTACTGTGTGTTGCTGTGTTACTGTGTGTGTTACTGTGTGTTACTGTGTTACTGTGTGTTACTGTGTTACTGTGTGTGTTACTGTGCTACTGTGTGTGTTACTGTGTTACTGTGTTTTACTGTGTGTTACTGTGTGTGTTACGCTGTTACTGTGTGTTACTGTGTGTTACTGTGTTACTGTGTGTTACTGTGTTTTACTGTGTGTTACTGTGTTACTGTGTGTGTTACTGTGTGTTACTGTGTGTGTTACTGTGTTACTGTGTGTTACTGTGTTACTGTGTTACTGTGTGTGTTACTGTGCTACTGTGTGTTACTGTGTTACTGTGTGTTACTGTGTTACTGTGTGTTGCTGTGTTACTGTGTGTGTTACTGTGTTACTGTGTGTTACTGTGTTACTGTGTGTTACTGTGTTACTGTGTGTGTTACTGTGCTACTGTGTGTGTTACTGTGTTACTGTGTGTTACTGTGTTACTGTGTGTGTTACTGTGCTACTGTGTGTGTTAGTGTGTTACTGTGTTACTGTGTGTGTTACTGTGTGTGTTACTGTGTGTTACTGTGTGTGTTACTGTGTTACTGTGTTACTGTGTGTGTTACTGTGCTACTGTGTGTTACTGTGTTACTGTGTGTGTTACTGTGTGTGTTACTGTGTGTTACTGTGTGTGTTACTGTGTTACTGTGTGTTACTGTGTTACTGTGTTACTGTGTGTGTTACTGTGCTACTGTGTGTTACTGTGTTTCTGTGTGTTTCTGTGTTACTGTGTGTTGCTGTGTTACTGTGTGTGTTACTGTGTGTTACTGTGCTACTGTGTGTGTTACTGTGTTACTGTGTTACTGTGTGTGTTACTGTGTTACTGTGCTACTGTGTGTGTTAGTGTGTTACTGTGTTACTGTGTGTTACTGTGTGTTACTGTGTTACTGTGTGTGTTACTGTGTTACTGTGTGT
>NW_025744271.1:0-2719 GCF_021292245.1 Micropterus dolomieu
TTAAGATGTGAGCATGTACACTGAAGTTACAACAACTTCCTGTGTCATGGCGAAGACTTGATTTCTGACGCCACGCCACGGACACACCCATTGACGAAAACTCGCAAATAGCACAACTTTTCATCTTCAATGCCTTTAGAAGGCACAGCACAAATTTGAAGTCGGTCGGACTAAATCCCTAGGAGGAGTTCGTTAAAGTACGAAGTGTGTAAATCATCCAAAATTTGACGTAAAATTCAAAATGGCCGACTTCCTGTTGATTTTAGGGCATCGCTCCAAGAGGCTTTTTTGTGCGTCTGGACAAGATACACGTACCGCAGAAAATTCGTGCACATAGGTGAAACGTGCGGCGGGGGCTGCTTCATTAAAAGTCAATTCCTGTTGCCAGCAGGTGGCGCTATGACTGTGGGTGAATATCAGCATGTACATGTGTTCAGGGCGGGATTCTCATCCTAGATGTACAGTTTGGTCCAGATGTGAGCATGTACACTGAAGTTACAACAACTTCCTGTTTCATAGCGAATCATCGACGCCACGGAAAAATTCAAAATGGCCGACTTCCTGTTGACTTTAGGCTATGGGTTCTTGAGGCTTTTTTGTGCGTCTTGATATGATACATGAACGAGGGGCTAATTTTTTCCAATTTTCTAGGTGGCGCTAGCGAGTCATTTTGCAACGCCCATGTGCGAAACTTGTAGAATACGAAATTTTTCACCGGTTCTGACATGTTTGCAAATTTTGGTGAGTTTTCGAGAATGTTTAGGCCATGTCATTTGGGCCTACTTTGCAGAAAAAACAAAAAAAAAAGAAAAAAAAAAAAAAAATTCCGAGCAAATTCAATAGGGACCTCACACGGTCGTGCTCGGGCCCTAATAATCCGAGCAAATTCAATAGGGACCTCACACGGTCGTGCTCGGGCCCTAATTAAAGCTGCAAGCAGCGTTGGGCGGGCCCTCGCACTTGTAGCTTGTCCGGGTGTGAGCCAGCCGAGTTGCACATTCTGGAGCTCTGCCGGTGCGGCTATGAATTTGCTTTGCGGTTCCGACGCCACATGAAGGTGCTATATGTCACTTCCTGTGTCCCCTATGTGGAGCTACATAGCACTTCCCGCTATGAATATAAATCGGTATTGGCGTGTAGATGACTTTGGGGTGGGACAGTTATCAAGCACGTAAAGTTTTGTTCAGATGTGAGCATGTACACCGTTACAACAACTTCCTGTGTCATGGCGAAGACTTGATCTTGGACGCCACGCCACGGACACACCCATTGACGAAAACTCGCAAATAGCACAATTTTTCATCTTCAATGCCTTTAGAAGGCACAGCACAAATTTGAATTCGGTCGGACTAAATCCCTAGGAGGAGTTCGTTAAAGTACGAAGTGTGTAAATCATCCAAAATTTGACGTAAAATTAAAAATGGCCGACTTCCTGTTGGTTTTAGGGCATCGCTCCAAGAGGCTTTTTTGTGCGTCTGGACAAGATACACGTACCGCAGAAAATTCGTGCACGTAGGTGAAACGTGCGGCGGGGGCTGCTTCGTTAAATGTCACTTTCTGTTGCCAGCAGGTGGCGCTATGACTGTGGGTGAATGTGAGCATGTACATGTGTTCAGGGCGGGGCTCTCATCCTACATGTACAGTTTGGTGCAGATGTGAGCATATACACTGAAGTTACAACAACTTCCTGTGTCATGGCAAAGACTTGATCTTTGACGCCACGCCATGGACACGCCCATTGACGAAAACTCGCAAATAGCACAACTTTTTATCTTCAATGCCTTTAGAAGGCACAACAGACATTTGAAGTCGGTTGGACTAAATCCCTAGGAGGAGTTCGTTAAAGTACGGAGTGTGTAAACCATCCAAACTTTGACGTAAAATTCAAAATGGCCGACTTCCTGTTGGGTTTAGGCTATGGCTCCAAGAGACTTTTTTGTGTGTCTGGACAAGATACACGTACCACAGAAAATTCGTGCACGTAGGTGAAACGTGCGGCGGGGGCTGCTTCGTTAAAAGTCACTTCCTGTTGGAATAATTCTACCAGGGACAACCTAAGTTTGTTTGTGTCTGTGTGTGTCTGTGTGCGTGTGGGTGAATGTGTCTGTCTGTGTGTGTACATGTGTGTGCGCATAAGCCTGTTAAAGAATGTAGTTGTTAGTGAGAGTGGGACGCCACGACTGTAACAGGCAGGCAAGAACCCCAGTAGCCAATAGGGGTGGAAGAAAGAAAAAGAATAAATCAAATAAAAAAAAAAACAAAGACTCCCAGACGCACCGCGATGCAAACGCAGAAGACCCCGACCCAAATGCCAGTTGACAACAAAAGAGGAAGAGCAGCGCTCGGACCGACCGCGGCGCGCGCACAACATAGACCAGTGGCTCCCCCCCATCCAGCACCCCACCGCAAACAACCAAAATGCCCAAATGCCACGCAATCATCAACACCAATGCACAAGTGACGAGCCCAACGCGCACACTGCGCGAGCACGGCGACACCCATGCCCAGCAGCCCCCCGCGAATCCCGCGTGCGAGGTCGGGCAAATGAGAGAGAGCAAACGGAACAACATGACAGCGAAAGCCAGCGGAGAGAAACACCAGCAGCAAGTCCCGAACCGGCAGCAAACGCGGCGCACAGGTCACCGTGCACCCGCCAATGAAAGTCCACCGTCCCCCCAACCGGCGGAAAAAACTAAGGCCGCCGGCGCCAGCTGACATC
>NW_025744271.1:2739-4519 GCF_021292245.1 Micropterus dolomieu
AAAAAAAAAAAAAATATAATCCGAGCAAATTCAATAGGGACCTCACACGGTCGTGCTCGGGCCCTAATAATCCGAGCAAATTCAATAGGGACCTCGCACGGTCGTGCTCGGGCCCTAAATATATAATCCGAGCAAATTCAATAGGGACCTCACACGGTCGTGCTCGGGCCCTAATAATCCGAGCAAATTCAATAGGGACCTCGCACGGTCGTGCTCGGGCCCTAAATATATAATCCGAGCAGATTCAATAGGGACCTCGCACGGTCGTGCTCGGGCCCTAATAAAAAAAAAAACAAAGACTCCCAGATGCACCGCGATGCAAACGCAGAAGACCCCGACCCAAATGCCAGTTGACAACAAAAGAGGAAGAGCAGCGCTCGGACCGACCGCGGCGCGCGCACAACATAGACCAGTGGCTCCCCCCCATCCAGCACCCCACCGCAAACAACCAAAATGCCCAAATGCCACGCAATCATCAACACCAATGCACAAGTGACGAGCCTAACGCGCACACTGCGCGAGCACGGCGACACCCATGCCCAGCAGCCCCCCGCGAATCCCGCGTGCGAGGTCGGGCAAATGAGAGAGAGCAAACGGAACAACATGACAGCGAAAGCCAGCGGAGAGAAACACCAGCAGCAAGTCCCGAACCGGCAGCAAACGCGGCGCACAGGTCACCGTGCACCCGCCAATGAAAGTCCACCGTCCCCCCAACCGCCGGAAAAAAGTAAGGCTGCCGGCTCCAGCTGACATCCCCCATGCCCAGCGGGCCCCCCATGCCGCCATGCAACACCAGCCAAACCAGCAACGAGGCAAAATCAACTAGCTCAGCTGCATGCCACTAACAACCCACCCACCCATCAAGGGCCGAGAACTCCAGGCACAAACCCAGAACAAACCGGAGTGGAGCACAGCCCTGCCCCGCACCCACACTGCACATCCCGAAAACTAACTATGTACCTCAGTACCCAGAGGGGTCCAACAACTGGCCGACAGAGAAATGGGCAAGCACGGCCAACGAAGCAAAACAGGAACGCAAACAGGTCCCTCCAAGCCAACGAGGAGATGCCTCCCCCGGACTCCAATGCACAAACTAAACAGCAGCCATCCAGAGACCCTGCCCAGGGAAAAAGTATAATGCATCAAGATGCATCGACAATCGCCCCACAATCCCACCGCAGCCCACCAAACCGCAATTGGATCAACCCGCGCAGAGACCCCCACCCCCAGAAGCCAGGACACCCTGCGACCCCCCCAAAGCGCAAAGGACCCCAGACCGCATGTCCAGGGGGAAGCTGTACCCCGCCCCAAGGAAGAACAGCAGAAAGCCGTGCCGGGAAGCTCGCTACCGTCAGGGAGCGATAACGCGGGAGAACCAGGCCAACGGTCCCCCAGCCCAGCCAGAGGCATCCCTCCCTACAGTGCAGGCAGTGAAAGCAGCCCCCGAGGCCGATCTCATCCCCGGACAGGGGCCCAGCCCCCCCCAGTCAAGCACCCCCAAGGAGGAGCACCAAAACCTACCCCGACAACACCGGTCATGCGCCCCAGAGACTCCCAAATGCCCCCACCGTGAGAGAGCTGGCAGGGGGAAGCAGCGGGAGCCTCACCTCTGCCGAAGAGGGCCCAGGCGAGGAGAGGAGACAACGGGCCCCCAGGCCCAGGGACACACCACCCGCCCAGAAATGAGCAAAGGCCACAAGCCCGAGTCCGCAGAACCCTAGGCCAAGGGTGGGCCCCCACGCCAGGGGAGCCCCGACTCCCCCCAGCCCACCCCAGATCA